>NC_048301.1:45834812-45901654 GCF_013100865.1 Trachemys scripta elegans
GCGCCGGGGGGGGGAGGGGTCTGCCCCGGGCCCCCCCCAGCGAGGGTGGGAGGGGGGGGGAGGGGGGGGGGGTGGGGGGCCTGGGCGGGGGGGGGGGTATGTTGGGGGTGGTTACAGGGGTTACTCCCCTGACCCCCAGCTTCTCCCTCTTCCACTTCCCCCCCCCCCCAAATTTCCCCAACAGTTGCTGTCCCGCCCCGTCAGGGTAAGCAGCTGGCGCGCCGGGACACTTAGTTTACTTAGATTTACCTCCGTGCCTGTGGACGCTCGAGATAAACAAACCATCTCGGCCTGCCAGCGGCTTATCCTGATGGCCCGGGAGCCAAAGTTTGCTGACCCCTGAATTATAGGGTCAGTTTATGAATGGGTCATAAACCTTTTCCATAAATACTTATCTATCGGGGGGGGGGGTCAGCTTATAAATGAACCGGCTTATGATCGAGTATATATGGTAATTTCCCCCTATTATTTTGAATATTTGTTCTGTGACTTTTACATTGTATCCTTTTTTTAAGATGCCTGGACATACACCTTCTTCTTCCATTTCCCAGTCTCTGGGAGGCAGGCTGCTCTTTTAGGAGTCATTTTCAGCTCATATTTTCTCTTTTTACTTTAATAAATTAAAAAAAAAGGGAGGGGAGGGCAAAAACCAATTTTTTGTTTTGTTTTTTTTTTCCTCTGGGAGTTTAAGAAACAAAATATTTTTATGCTTCAGGAAAAAATGACAAACTCTGGTCATGTTCAAAATTCAAGTTGGACAAGAAATGGCTGCCACCAAGATGCTTCTCATAAAATATCGGAAATAGATGTCGCTGAGCAAAATATACGAGCCGGAGTACAATCAGTGTTACAGGTACAGAATGCACTCTTTCCCCCCCTCAATTTTATTCTCTCCTGTTTAATGTGTTTTCTTTAATATTGTGTAAATAAAATGTTAATGGATAAAACGGAACATGATTACAGAATGAGTCTCCTGCTGTTCCATAACATCTCAGCTTTGCTAAATGATTGTAGATTTAATTAAGAGGATGGATAATAAAGCTATAATGATAGTTTACTGTGTTCTTATTGACTTCCTGCATTCTTTCTCCATTTTTGACATCACTAACATATAGTGTACAGGACTGCATTTACTACTGTTGGCTCACACAGTGAAAACAATCTTTATTTCATACCTTCATTACTACATCAGAAAGTGTATTCCATTCTACAGGTACAGAAAAAATGATCTAAACTAATCCACACTAGTAGATTGTTTGTATGAATTAATGAGTGCTGTCCTGTTTACTTTATGAAATTTTATCTATATTAGAACGCATGTGGTGGCTTAATGTTATAGTTGGAGATAAACGCTTATTAGATCTTTGTTCCATACTTATTTTATTCATATTATATTAACAGTTTAATTACATTTTAAAATGTAATTAGGTGTTTATCAAATACAAGGATTTTTGGAACTTTGCATGGGTGCATTTTAAATAGAAATAACTTATTCAATACTATTGTTGTAAGTTGCAAATGCTGTAGTAAAGATTTAACTAGCGTTGTTTATATAGCCTTTATATTTTTAATTTATTCATAACTTCCTGAAAATTCTGCTTTTGGAGTTGAGATTTTCTATAACTGGTCTCAGCACAGAGGTCAATTATTTTGGCCATTTTGAGCAAAATGCCTTGTTCTTGTATTATAAGACACTGGAGATTTTTTTTTTTTTTTTTTTATTTTTTTTTAGCGTGTTCAGTGTACATTTGGGTCTCACCATGGGATTATTCAGGTGTATAAAGTCATTTATGAGCACAAGTCTTAGCAGTATTGGGCACTTAGATGTCCACTGAGCATGCTTACAGGCCTTTTTTTTTAGTTGTTGAGCAAAAAACCCCAACCCTCTTTAAGTTGAAAGAAAAAATTCTTGAGCTTTCCTGAACTCATCAGGCAAATGGAGCATAAGTTTTTGAAGTAGGCGATAAGAGTTAGCTGAGTCTAATGAGTCTCTGCTTATGTGACATACTAGGGAATGGGGAGAACTGATCTTTCTCCCTAGTAGACATACAGGCTGCTGATCTTAGTTGTTACTGGGACGCTTTGCAGGGAGGAGACTGCAAGTCTCATAGGGCTTATCTATGCAAATTATCTGGTTAGACCTTGCTGCCATTCATTAACAGTTCCCAAGAGCTACCCCTCTTCGAAATAGGAATAGAGTGTGGCAACAGGGTCCACACAGATACTCAGGCCTGGTCTGCACTTAAAAATTAAATTGATATCACTGAAGGCATTTTTTGCACCTTGACTCCCATAGTTAGGTTGATCCTAATCCTTTCAGTGTAAACATGGCAAGGTCAATGGTAGCATTCTTCTTTCAACCTAGCTACCACCTCTTGGAAAGGTACATTGACAAAACACCCCTTACATTGCTGTAGAAAGTATCTACACTATGATGCTACTGTGGCACAGCTGCAGTGCCATAGCTGTACTGCTGTAACAGCTGTAGTGTAGACATGGCCTTAGTACATAGCAGGCTAGGCTTTTCTGGCATGAAGATAGCTTTTATTGTTTTACCCTATGCACTTCTTTGGCAGAATCAAACCAAACAGTAGTAGCAGCAGCAGAGATGTGCATTTGCTCCTCCCTCACTCCATTAACCTTTAACATGGGTCACTGTTTATACAATGCCTAGTGCGATTGGGGGTCTTGGTCTATGTCTCGAGCTTCTGGATACCATGGTAGTACAAATAGTTAATAAAGACACCCAAGAGGATTTTAAGGAAAACTGTTCCTGTAATATAGAATGTATAGACAGATGTGTGACCTCCTGCTTGGGGTACCCAGAATTGTGAGCCCCTGTGTAACTTCTCTCAGCCTCAGCAAGTGAGGGGTGCTTTTTTTTTGTGCTGCTCCCAAACCATGTATGAGCTCCCTGAGACATTAGCTTGTCTGCCTTGCCACCAAACTCTTCAGGACTCTGTTAATCCAAATCTTGCCTTGCAGATAACAATCCATGAATCCCAACTCCTGAGTTACCCAGAGATGTTTCTCTGGAGTGTCCAGTCCCTCCTCACTGGACATTCACAGAAATTAAGTTCACTGCCTCCAAAGTGAAAATGTACACGCCAGCCTGTATTGCTTGCTGAGGACTCACCTTCCAGTTTAATACACCACACAGAGATATTCTTGTTTTTATTAAAAAACTGAGTTTATTAAAAAAGAACAGATTGAAGTAGTACTACTACTAATACTAAATATATTATATAATATACTTATCTCATAAAACTGGAAGGGACCCTGAAAGGTCATTGAGTCCAGCCCCCTGCCTTCACTAGCAGGACCAAGTACTGATTTTGCCCTAGAACCCTAAGTGGCCCCCTCAAGGATTGAACTCTCAACCCTGGGTTTAGCAGGCCAATACTCAAACCTCTGAGTTATCCCTCCCTCCTGAATAGGAATAGAAGACAAGTGTGGTTACAAAGGAAACAAAACACTTTGTAGTGACTAAAACTTAATTTCAGCAAGTTACAATCTTTGTGTAAACAAGTTTCTTGCTTACAGTGAAGTTTCCACCACTCTTGCCTTTCAGGCCAAGAGGATCGGCTTTAATAGGCACAACGGGTGCTATACCCTATCAACCCTTAGGTGAAGGGTAACTAAACTGTCTCTTTGCTCCCCTTTATAGTACTTCAAAGTCCATTGTCCTTCTCAGAAAGGTTTCTTGGGGTGCAGATTCTGTCCCCCGGCGTGGTTGTTAAATGGTGGTCTTCCCCTCTTGTTTAGCTTGATGTCTGTTTACTATACGTGTAAATGTATTTCTGTTGTCCTTTTGCCTGTAACCAAACAGGTCACATAAGTAAATGCACATTTTTGTCTGGGTTCATTCTGTGCCTCCCAAATGCATTTTAAAATCCTATTTCCAGCACACATCTACAACTCTTTGTATACAATCCGTGCATACATCACACAATGATTTTCAGAACCAGTGTGTTGCCAGTTTACATATGATACCTTAGATGACACCTTTGAGAGAGCTGTTTTGACAATAGTGTGTTGGGGCAATGAGTGTGTGAGCCCTGATGTAAGTTACAGTATGGGGCCAGGGGTTCTCTGCCAGTGGCCACTGAAGGGTTCCTGTGGTCACCCCCTTTCCTCTTGCAATGCTGCAGGAGGGTCATGGCCCATAAAGCATGTAGGTGCTACAGTAATACAAATTAATAAAGCACAAAATGGGAAAGAACTAGCTAGGTGGTAATGGTGCTGTAAAGGACTTGGGGGTCATAGTGGATCACAAATTGAATGAATCAACAATGTGATGGAGTTGCAAATAAAGGCTAATATCATTCTGGGGTCTATTAACAGGAATGTCATATGCCAGACACAGGAGTTAATTTCCCCTTTCTACTTGGCATTTGTGAGGACTCAGCTGGAATACTGTGTCCAGTTCTGGGTGCCACACTTTAGGAAAGGTGAGGATAAGCTGGAGAGAGTCCAGAGGAGAGCAACAAAAATGGTAAAAGGTTTAGAAAATCTGACATATGAGGAAAGGTTTAAAAAAAAAAAAAAAGTGGCATGTTTAGTCTTGAGAAAAGAAGATTGAAGGGGGGACTTGATAAGTCTTCAGAGATGTTGAGGGACAGTGATCAGTTGTTCTGTGTCTGCCGAAGCTAGGACAAGAAGTAATGGGCTTAATCTGAAGCAAGGGAGGTTTATGTTAGATACACCTCTACCCCAATATAATGCGACCGGATATAGCACGGTAAGACGTTTCTCCGGGGGGGTGGGACTGCACACCCCGGTGGATTAAAGGAAGTTCGATATAACGCGATTTCACCTATAATGTGGTAAGATTTTTTGGCTCCCGAGGACTGCGTTATATCGAGGTAGAGGTGTATTAGGAAACACTTTCCAACTATAAGGGTAATTAAGCTCAGGAATAGGCTTCCAAGGGAGGTTGTATGGAATCCATCATTGGAGGTTTTTAAGAACAGGTTGGACAGACACCTCTCAGGAATGGTCTGGGTTTACTTGGTCCTGCTTCAATGCAGCAGGATCGACTAGGTGCCCTCTCAAGGTCCCTTCCAGCACTACATTTCTGTGCTTCTACAAGCAGGATCTGAAGTGATGACTCCATTCATATTGAGTTCTCTTTGACAACAATAAGGAAATTTACAACAAGGTGTCAGATTAGCTAAACTATGGATTGGATGAAATGCCAAGCATTGTTGGGAGAACATTAAAGCCTCTGGTATAGTAAGTCCGGAGATGACAACAATAGCATTGGTTCAGCACGAATAACCTGCCCTTTTTTTGATGTGATGTACATTATTCTTGGGCCAGGCCAGGCCACTGATCAAGCCTCCTCAGTTTATCAGAGCCACCGCGACAAATGAGTAAAGTGAATATGCTTTGAGTCCCCAACAATGCGTCTTACCACATGAAGTACAGCTGGCAGAGGAGACAAACCAGAGCAATCAAGAGAGGCAGATGTTCATGCAAGGTATTGTGCTCTCTCTACATTTACTGAATCTTATTTCTGGTGTGTGCTTGAAAATAGAAGGGGGTTTACTGAGTCAGCATTGCAAGATGCTGATGTTATAAGGACAATGATAGCTGCCAGTAAAAAAGTATGCTTACCATTTCCCAGAGATGAACAAAGCTGCAAATAGAGCCTATAATATTTCTGGTGTTGCTTCGTTCTCTGCCCAAAACCCCCCACGTTAATGTGGCATAGTCAAACTCCCATTCCTGCTGCCTTTGCAACCAAACTGCTTTTTTTCTATAAGCTAGTTATCAGTATAGCTGATTTCATAAGGAGAGAAATAGCAATCATACCCATTTAACTGTCTCTTATTTAAATTTATTAAAGCCAAACAGAACACCAGATTGATTTAAGGCATTATGTTTTATTGGGAACCAAAGTCCCAAGCAGTAATAAAGTAATTGGTACATGAAGCCCAGAATTCTTCATTGGCACTCAGGAGAAGGACAAATATTTAGTACAGATATTCACCTATGTTCTTTCTCCTTATAATAAAGACAACATTCAAGGGCACAAACATATAAAAAACATTAGGAATTTTGGAAAAGTATGTATATGATTATTCTTCAGTTCCTACTATTGCTTCTAAAAGCACTAATCAAGAATAGACATTTCTGAAACTAATGGCGCACATTCTAAAGAATACATAGTATTTTACCAGTGACTTCCTGAGACAGACCTTAACAAGTCCAGCACACAGCAGCATTCCAGTCCTGCAACAGGAATAAATGCCTGCTGCTAAATATAACTAATCTCTGTTCTGCTTCTTCAACAGACCAGGAAGGCACAGCTGCCATGCCGAGTCTATAAGGTGCTGAGAGCCCCCTTCCGTTGCAGCTGCTTGCATTTCAGTGGAACAGAAAAGGAAAATTACCAGACCTCCTTCTAAAAACGTGAAGAGGAAAAAGCTGGCAAAGGACTAAATATTGAGCTACAGATACCCAAAGCAGACGAGAGTAAAACTGCAGATATATAACTAATGACTTCATGAGTGTATAGGCCAAGAGATGCAAATCAGAAAGCCAGGCTTAACTTCTGAGGCAAATATTTGAGGCCTCTACTCCCACCATGAAAAAGGAAGAGTGAGAACTTACTTTGGAGTATTAATGTAGTGGTCACCTTCCACCAACCTCACTCTGGAATCTTTCATTCTAGTAGTGGTTCCTTTAACCTCCACGTTGTCCTTGTCCTACCTGTTATCCTACTCTACTCTTCCTTAGTCACACTGTCCCCAATGACCTGTTTCAATGCCTGTTGAAATCAATGGGAAAAACTCCCGTTGACTTAAATGAGCACTTGATCAGGCCCTAAACCTAATGTCTTCCTCCGTGCAATAACTCAGACACTATCCAAATGTACAGTCAATCTTAACAAACTATATTATTTTCAGATCCCAAGTCAGGGTGTGATTGTTTATTAAAAGCTGTATTTTACAATATACTATGTTTCATGGTTTCCTAAAGAATGAGAAATAAAAACATTGATACCTGAAATATTTTGTCTCTTCGAATTTGAATCAGATAAATTCATCAAAAATTATAGTTGCTGTAATAATAAATACATAAAAGGTACTCCCATACTTAATCAGTTTGAGCATTATCCATATCCAAGAGGTAGATATTCAAAGTCAGATAATGCACAGCTCAGTTTGTAGCCTACTGCTATTGAAACTTGATTATTTTCTCTTCTCTCCCATTTGCTGCTGTATTGGCAGAAAACACTTTGCATTAAGTTAGCTTTCCTCACGTGGTCTCCTGTCTATCAGGAATTGGAGGCTGCTGAGATGTATTAACTTTGTCTTCAAATTATTCTGCCTGTCTGTTGGAAAACCTCCCCGTTTTGTCATATAGTGTTGTATAAACCACAGCATCCCAAAATGGCATTGGGACATACTCTGACAATATCATAACATTTCAAAAGGCGTCTCATCGCCCTTCAGCCTCATGAGGCATATTCTACTCTTTTGGAGGCAGTATTTAAAGCAGTGTCTTGCTCTTGGGATAATCCAGATATAATTTCATTAATCAGGAAGCAAAGAATAGGCAGGATCTCAAGAATCCCTGTGGTTGCACTCTATTAACATTTGGTGTGCATGGTAAAAATAGTATCCCAGCTGGTACAAGCCAGAGTTCCTGAAACACCATACATAATGCACTTTGGCAGGCCAGCTAAAGTAAATATCCAGGACGTCACATTTGTGATCAACAAAGGCTTACAACACAGTAGATTTAGTACCCTTTCTGGTTGATTTGCTTGGTGCTTTGTCTAGTAGATGGAGAATGGGCAGTTGAGTTCCATCAGTAGATCCATTGCAGCTGGAAAGCCTTATTTACAAATACTACTTACCTTAGAGGAATGCTTATTAGTAATAAGAGGCCTCTCTAGGATTGTATATATTTCATTGCTTACCCTGAATGCAGTAGCCTTTACAAGAAATTTGCACATGTATGTTTCCAGTGGGCTTTAATCTTTACTTGTGGTCACTCTCCACAATGCGTATAGCTATTCTTCTGCTCACTGAGAGAGTCTAGCTGTCATGTTAGGCTAAGTTGCATACAGAAAGAATGAAAGGTGTGTCTTTATCTGAAAGATTTTCAGCCACTCATTTTAGATTCTCAGCGCAGTCCTATCACCACTCAAGAGACTGGACCAAGTCTCAAAATTGGCACTCAGTTTGGGCAAGTATGGTGACCAGGATCTAAGCACAACAGACTGCTCATCTTGGAGCATTGTCCCATAAATAATGCTTCAAAGATTGCGATCACCTTTCTTTGTTCTTCTAAATTGTCCCCATTGCTGTTTTGTTCTTTATTAATGCTAAGCAAGACTTGTTTGATATCCATTCCCTTACAGAATTGAAGGTAACTGTACATGGCTAACTCTGATAGTATGGACTGGAGTGTTGGAATCGTGAGCTAGCTATACAAAACTCCCAGAATGGTGCTAAGTGTGAGGGCAGCCTCTTTGGTAAATATCCCAAATACCCTACTCTTAGCAAGCAGTGCTATACGCAGTGGGATAAAAACTCAAGTCCCAAAATATACAAATTCCACCATCATTGTCAGGCACACTCTGTGTATATAGATACGCTATCATGGTTTTATCAAATATTGCTGTGTGGTTGCAGTGTTACAGAGGACAGCAGTGGGTTTATGCTGTTGGATGTTCTCCAGTTTTAACACAGCCTTGAGTAATTCTCCGTATAATATATCTGAAGAAATTTGTACAAATGTTTTATAGAAAATGTGAAAAATTTTCTCTTCTGCTAAACTGAAACTTAAATCAATTTTATTCTTGAATTTGACACTCATTAAAGCAGGGTAAACAAGAGATGTACCTATGAAAATTTATATCACTACTTTTCTTTTCTACGGTTATCTGTTGAGTTGTTTTAATCAGAGCTAAAACTGGCTAGCTTCTCAGGCTAATAATTTTAATTGCCACTTCTTTTGTTTATAGGTTTTTATAATAAACTCTTCAAATATATTTCTTCTTGAGCCTTCAAATGAAATTAAAACTCTTTTGGATGAGCACACTGATATGTGTAAACGCATTCTTAATATCTACCGTCACATGGTGGTGCAAGTAACAATGGACAAGAAGACTTGGTAAAAAGCTTATGCTTTTATCTTTAAGATTTTTTAATGAACTGGACCAATATTTAAAACTTTTTAATACCCAGGAAGTCCAATGGGATGGGTTCTACTAAGTGAGTCAATTTCTCTCAACGAGTCACTGTTTTAAGACTGATGCGTATCTAGGTTTACTTTAAAGTATCATTTTGCTGGAGTTGGTGGTATAAAGTACACATGGACCATCTCCTGCCTTCCTCCTGCAAAACCCTTTAAATAAACCTAGATAACTATTACAACAGGCACATGTGGACACCTCCATCCTAGCTGGACTGCTTAGTGGAAAGGATAGAAATAGATACCCTCAGCACTAGAAGACAGCATCAGTGATGGTGAGAGGAGCTGTGAGGCAAAGATAAGCAGCTGCAATCGTCCTTACTCCAGAGCTACTGAAAAGGTCCTAGACAGGAACCTTTTCTGAGTAGCCAGTGCTGAATGTTCATTTGGGATGTGGGGAGGAAGGAGAAGCAGATAATCTGTATGGCCACTGAGGGCTTCTATTCCAAGGCCAGGGCCAGTCTTATCAGCTTTTGGGAAGGTGGGGGCAGTGTATATAGCCATCCCGTTTCGTGGCCTCAACCCTACTAAAAGCTGGATTCAGTACTACTCACTTCCCCATTGGGGGAAATAGTGCTTGAGAGCCAAGAGCTGGGGAAGCCAAGCTCTACCACTTTTGGAGGAAGGATGTTTGGTAGAATGGGCATTCAACCCCCTTCCTGTTTGTGGGTATTCTCCCTCCCCCCCTTCATCTCCCATGATGGTAAGGTGTTTGTATTACCTGTGACCACTTCCGTTTGTTTTTGTGGGGGAAAGGAGCATAGACTTGTTTTTGTTCTCCTTTGTCCCGCTCTCTGTGACCTGGGGGTACTTGTCCACTTACCTAGGAAAACAATAGGAAGATTCTTTTCAGAGATCTGTGTTGGAGTAGGGCTAGCATGAAGGTAGTGGATGTATACAAGTTCAGTAATTTAATGTTTAAAGGTCTATAATGGTCCTTGTCTGCAACTTTATTCTGGCTTCAGGATTTTTTTAATGCAAAAGTCCATCCGCACTTTAACCAGCTTATTTTTTTTTTCTAACAAACCAGGTACATGGGGCAAAACCAAGCTCCAAAGCTGAGCCATTTCTGTAGTCAGTCTGTCAGTCTCTCTCTCTCTCTCTCTCCCCACCCCTGTCTTGTTCTAATGGAATAGTAGAATGCCACCATGGTCTGCTGCAGCAGAGAACAACAGCAAATCTTTAAATTTCCAACTTCTTTCATTGTAATTTAAATTTCATTGTCCCTTATTGATGTCTCCTGGGTTCTTCATAAGTAGGGCTACCATCACTATGTATCCATATATGGAAAAACAAAAGTAGTCAGATTTGGTTCTCAGCTATCCAGTGGAGACTTGGGAGTAAAATGGGAATCGCTAGCAAACTCCAATAGATAATTTTAAATGTAACGCCTTCACAGGCGTCATATAACTTTAAACAAGCCTTCAACCAACATTATTCAGTTGTAACTGTGAAGACACTTCTTCCCTGCCATCCTCTTTAGATCTGGTAGAGTATGTTTAGAAAAGTCATCTTCTGTTATGACACCAGTCCCCTGCCAAATACTCTCACTTGGTGCTTTTTTTTTTTTTTTTTTTTTTTTAAGTGTAGGTTAGGATCAGAAATAGTGATCTAACTAAAAATAACTTTGCTGCCATTTGGGACTCCTGAGAGCCATGCTTCCTTGAGAGAGCAGGTAGAAAGCCTTATATGACACATGAAAAGGAATCTGGCAGGGGTTCCTTGTTGTGGCAATGGAGAGAGACTGGCAATAAGGGGCAGGAGTGATAGACTTTTTAAAAATAGACTGATGTTGAGCTGTTTCTGACCCTTACACTTTGTGTTTTTTAAAAAATGTTTGTGTAAGGGGAGAAACATAGACAATGATAATTTATTACGTGTCACGGCCCAAATATGTACTGAAAAAGTAATTTGATTTAATATTGCTTTGCAGGGAGCAGATGTTACTTGTGCTGCTCAGGGTCACAGAATCTGTGCTGAAGATGCCATCCCAGGCTTTCCTGCAGTATCAAGGAAGAAAGAACTCCACTTTAGCAGGAAGACTTGCAGGACCTCTTTTTCAGGCAAGTAAATATAAATTTAATGAGAGAGTAACTTTGGCTATGAGGCTGGTTGCAACAAAAGCAGTTGACATGTTTGTCATCTGCAGTGGTATTGTAGCCATGTCGGTCCCAGAGTATTAGAGACAAGGTGGGCGATGTAATATCTTTTATGGGACCAACTTCAGTTGGTGAGAGAGACAAGCTTTTGAGCTTACATGGTTTCAGGACAGAAGAAGAGCTGTGTGTAAGTTCAAAAGTTTGTCTCTCTCACCAACAGAAGTTGGTCCAATTAAAAAATATTACATCACGCACCATCTCTTTTGTCATCTGAGACTAGAATTTTTAATAAGCATATTGCCTACATATTGGGACCACTGCATGTTAAAGGGCTAGTTGCATCTAATAATAGCATTACTATATATAACAACGTGCTGACAACTATTTCTCTAAGTTGGGGGTAATTATTTTTTGTCAAGGTCCAGCTCCCCTCCCCATACCCCCATTTGCCTGCCAGCTCGATGCCCACCCTGCCCAGAGAGTAAGGTGACCTTATTTCCCTTGTCTGAAAACGGTATGCACGAGGCTGGCCTGAGGCATCTGGCATTGCTACTCTTCCCCCTCACCCCTCCAAACATTCCGCCGTACCCACCAATTGAGCCAAATAACAGAAATGGGCCACGGGGGAGAAGAATGGTTGTGGGCTGGGATCTGGGCCGCAAAGCAAGGTGTGAATGTGTGTGAGTACTTTTGAGCTTGGATTGAGGAGATGAAGCTGTTGGAATCTATGCTTAGCTAGAGGTACAATGCCCTTCTGGGGGCTGGGACAGTAGAGGGGCAGGAAGGCTCTGGGTAGTGGGGGGGGGGACCAATGAGACTCCAGATAGCAGCCCTGGGGAGACGGTAGGAGGCCAGGATGTGGCAAAAGCAGGTGATTGGAGACGGACTGGGGAGGGAAAGAGGCCGGTTAGGGCTCCAGGGACTGGCCCCGAAGGACAGTGGGGAGGGCCAGGTTGGGGGCTCGGGGATGGGGACATGAGGCTGGGATTAGGACATGGGACTCTGCTGTTCAGCCAGCCTAGACCCTTAAACCAAATGCCTCAGACCTCCTGAGCCTCCCACTAACTTACATATGCTTTCCCAGAGTTTCACTGATGCTGTGGGCACTCGGGTTAAGCTAGAAGACCATGTTGGGGACAACATGGCAAGAAAACAAGGAATACAGGCTCTATAAAGGAGTTTCTGAACTGCAATCATGTTATTGTTAAAGCACTTGAGAGTTACAGATCTTTGGGAAAATACCCTTTAGTCTGATCTCATCCCTTCTGTGCATCCAAGGATTGCCAGCATTTCCAGCAGGGCAAAGTCCCTCATGGCTTCTTTCCTGCATATCCTGTTTTCATCTGGCAATGGTCAGGCCCCACTTGCTTCAGAGCAACGCCCTTCTTAAGTAGTCTCTCTCCTTTTGCAATGTGCTTAGCTGGAAAACTGCAGCCCCACCCTTTTCCCCTTGTAGTGGTTGCCCTACCTGTGCAGAAAACACATTGTTCCATGGGGATGGGCCAGCAGTAGAGTCATTCAAAGTAGATAGCCCAAGTTGCTCTTTTGATGGCTTCTCTGGGGTCTGGAGAATCTCCAGATGCTTTTAAAAAAAGAGAAGAAACAAAATGCATGGGATGTAATCCAAACTAAACTATGTTAAGATCTGAAGAAATCTTTTATAAATCAAACCAATTTGTTCCCACAGCTAAATGACCTAACACACCACACAACTGTGAGTGAAAACAAAAAGGCTTAATCATCACATGGAAATTCATGTAAGATTTGTGTGAGATAGAGAGGGTGTGTGTGTGTTGTGTGCGCGTGTTGTGAACACTATATGGAAATTCTATTTTTGTTTCAGACAGTAAAGTCTGATGCTTGAATACTCTTCTGTTGCCTTATGTTAACAAGCCAACTATTGTCACTTAAATTACTTACTCTTTTAGACTCTTATAGTAGCCTGGATCAAAGCAAATCTAAACGTGTACATCTCTCGAGAGCTTTGGGATGATTTGCTGTCTGTAATGTCATCACTGACATATTGGGAAGAGCTGGCCACTGAGTGGTCACTGACTATGGAGACGCTAACAAAAGTATTAGCTAGAAACCTATACAGCCTGGACCTCAGTGACTTACCACTGGATAAATTGAGTGAGCAGAAACAGAAAAAGCACAAAGGCAAAGGTAAGACATCCTGTATTATATAATTTAATTATATAAATTGAGTCTTGGAAGGGGCAGGGGGAAGAGGGAGGCAGGCCCTAATATATGTCTAATTAGCTGTGTCTGTCTACTGAAATGGGACAACTTCCGTTTTTTTGTAGATTATACTTTGTAAATTAAAAACCACTACATCCTAGCATAGGACCCAATCCTGCAAACAGCTTAAATATTTGCTGGATTAAGCCTATAATTACATATTGTGGAGTGGTATTCCTTTCTCTTTGTGTCAGTTTAATTTAGTTAACTGTAAACATCAGTCATAACCATTAATTTCTGATTAGTAATAAGAGGGGGAATTATGTCCATTTTCTAGTAATATTTGATAGATTTCTAGTAAACCTTAACTAGATTGTAAACCCACTGCTAACATTATTCACTTTTTCTAAATTTTTTAAAGTAAACATGTTATTGGAATATTGATTAAAGTTGTAGTCTGGGCTAGTACTTTGCCACTGACTATGAGAGTTCAGGTTTTGGGCCCACCTTGTTTTGTTTCAGTTGAGGTGTAAGCCTTGAAGGCCAGTTTTGTCAAAATTACTTTGACTGTAATGATTATTTAAGAAAAAAGGAGCCTCTTAATAATGCATTTGAATGTTGCAAGTTTTTGAATCAGATTAGAGTTCAGTGTTGTAGATATTCTATAGAATGTAGAAAATGGGCTATTTTACAGTCCTGAATAATATGAACGGAGGCAGAGTGGCTTAATAGCTAGACTCAGGAAACTGGGATTCTATTCCCAGGTCTGCAATTGGCCTGCTGTGTGAGTTTGGGCAAGTCATTTCATTTCTTTGTGCCTCAGTTTCCCCATTTCTAAAGCAGGGGATAACGATACCGACTTCCTTTTTGTAAAGCACTTTCACATCTATTGATGAAAAGCACTATGTAAAAATTAGGTATTCTGTTACGTGGAAATCTGTTATACAGATGCAATAATTGTAATCTTTCTACAGTCCACTTTTTATCTTTTAGGGCTTGTCTATACTTACGCGCTGGTTCGGCGGCAGGCAGTCGAACTTCTGGGTTCGATTTATCGCATCTTGTCTGGACACGATAAATCGAACCCAGAAGTGCTCCTCGTCGACTCTGGTAATCCTGCTCGGCGCGAGGAGTATGCGGAGTCAACGGGGGAGCCAGCCTGCCGTGTCTGGACCGCGGTAAGGTTCAAACTAAGGTATGTCGACTTCAACTATGTTATTCACGTAGCTGAAGTTGCGTACCTTAGTTCGAATTGGGGGGGGTTAGTGTAGACCAGGCCTTAGAATCAGACCGGTGAGGTGATAGTCCATTCAAAGCCAAGAGAAAGACACTTGCTATAACAGTTCTGCGTGTCATGAATGAGGGATGATGTATTCTGATGTTTGTTTCTTTCTTGGGAGGGGCAGATAGGAATGTTTCTGTATACTCTTATAATTAAATACATTTCATCCTCTACTTAAATGCCTTATCTTGGGGCTTCACAGATTCCCTTACCTAAGAAATCCCTGGTTTTCACTGTATTACTTGATATTGTGAGGATTGGTTGAATACATCTTCCTCCTAAATTGGCCTAGAGGTGTCACTCTAAAGCACACTTTCTCGTCTCCCTGTCCTTCATAGCCTTCCCATCCCTGCTACCCCCAGTGAAACTAAGATTGAGTCATAAATTTGCATCTCTTCATGTCATCAGTGTTTGAAAGAGTTTGTTCTCAGATAAAAATGTATGCAGTTAACTGAACATTTGCTGGAACATGTCTTTTGAATCATGGAACAGTACTACACATGCATGAAAGCACAAATATCTTATATCTTTTTCTGTATTGAGCCACAGAACCCAAAAAAGGAATAAATGATTAAAAGAGTTGTTTATCTAGACGTGAACAGTCTTCATAGAGCTCCACTAAGTCATTCATTATTAAATGTGATTTTGGAGGTGATTAGTCAATTAAATTTCTTTGTCAAGCTTCCTTACCCTTCCTATTTGGTAAGGGTACATACACCCACATCTGCAAATAGCAATGAGGACATTGCTCTGATTATGGCACATTCTGCAAATAAGATGTATTTTCAATTACTTTACTCCTCATCAAGCATCACTTTGAATGTTGTCGATAAATTCCAAAATATTTAACCTCTTTTCATTGAGGAAAACCAAACCACAATTTTCAGGCATGGAGAACATAATGCTTTAAGTAATGGTGGGAGGGGAAGACCAAGGACAGGGTAGGCTCATTACTACTAATGGTGGGTGGGGGAGGAGAATAACAGAAAATGTGGAAATGTCAGAAGTGCTAAATGATGTTTGTTTGTTTTTCACCAAAAAGGTTAGTAGCAATTGGATGTCTAACATGGTGAATGCCAGTGAAAATGAAGTAGGATCAGAGGCTAAAATTGGGAAAGAACAGGTTAAAATTACTTAGACAAGTTAGATGTCTTCAGGTCACTCGGGCCTGATGAAATACATGCTAGAATACGCAAGGAGCTGACTGAGGAGATATCTAAGCCATTAATGATTATCTTGGAAAAGTCATGGAAGACAGGAGAGATTCCAGAGGGCTGGAAAATGGCACTATAATTTGCCCATCTATAAAAAAGGGAAATAAGGACAACCCGGGAAATTACAGACCAGTCAGTTTAGCTTTAGTACTTGGAAAGATAATGGAGCAAATAATTAGCAATCAATTTGCAAGCACCTATAAGGAGATAATAAGGTGATAAATAACCATCAGCATGGATTTGTCAAGAAGAAATCGTATCGAACCAACCTAATAGCTTTCTTTGACAGGGAAACAAGCCTTGTGGATAGAGGGGAAGCAGTAGATGTGATATGATCTTGACTTTAGGAAGGCTTTTGATATTGTCTGGCATGATCTTCTCATAAACAAAGTAGGGAAATACAACCTAGTTGGAACTACTATAAGGTGGGTGCATAACTGGTTGGAAAACCATGCCCAGAGAGTAGTTATCCGTGATTCACAGTCAAGCTGGAATATCAAGTGGAGTCCCACAGGGATCAGTTCTGGGTCCGGTTCTGTTCAATATCTTCATCAAGGATTTAGATGATGGAAGGAAGTCCAGAGAAAAGCAACAAAAATAATTAATGGTCTAGAACAGAGTTTCTCAAACTGGGGGTCTGCCAGGGTACTCCACAGGGTCCGCCGGCCCCATTGATCAACTCCTCCCCCTCCCTCCCAGTGCTTCCTGCATTCCAGGAAACAGCTATTAAGTGGCATGCAGGAGGCACTGAGAGGGAGGGGGAGGAGTGGGGACGGAGTGTGCTTGGGGCAGGAGGTGGAAAGAGGCGTTAAAGAGGGGCAGAGGTGGAGTGAGGGCAGGAAGTGGTGGGGTGTGGGTGGGGCCCTGGGGAAAGGGGTGGAGTGGGGGCAGGGCTTGGGGCTGAGCAAGGGGGCACTTGGTGGTCCAAAACATTTTAAATCAAAATGGAAGTCTTTGGGTTGCTAAAATTTGAGAACTGCTGGTCTAGGAAAAAAATGTGACCTTTGAGAGAAGATTGGAGAAGAGAAGACAGAGAGGATAGAACAGTTTTTTTTAGGTACATCAAAGGATGTTACAAGGAGGAGGGAGAAAAATTGTTCTCCTTAACCTCTAAGGATAGGAAAAGAAGCAATGGGACATGGCAGCAAGGGCAGTTTAAGTTGAACATTAGGAAAAACTTCCTGTCAGGGTAATTAAGCACTGGGATAAATTGCCTAGAGAGGTCGTGAAATTGCCATCTCTGGAAATTTTTAAGAGCTGGTTAGGCAAACACCTGTCAGGGATGGTCTAAATAATACTGCAGGGGACTGGACTAGAGGACCTCTTGAGTCCCTTCCAGTCCTAAGATTCTATATCTGGCGCATACTGCTACATAGTGGATCAGTGTTCTGTGAGGACATACTTCATTTGTTGGTTATCCTTCGTTCATTTGTTTCTTGGAATACAAGTAACTTATTCAAATAGCTCCAGCAGCTGCAGTAGCCATACTGATGTCTGTTTAACTTATTTGGGGATTTACAAAATTTTCATTCAGAATTTACTACTTTCTCTTTGAGATTGTTGCATTAGTATTTCACATAGAGATCAATTTAATTTTGAGATCACAAAAGCCTTTTCCAATGAGCTAGTCCTATTTTTTCCTCTTTCATGTTGGTGTTAAGATGTTTTAGCATCTTAATACTTATTGTGCCTGAATCTTCATGGTGTATAATTATTTTCCAACAAAAATTAATTAGTTAATACATGATTTTTAAATATCTTGCTTTGTATGTCTCGCTTCTAATAGCGACAACAAAAGATGAAATACAGTGCACTCCCATTTATCCAAATGGCCTGGGGGGACATTCGAATGTTTTGGATAACTGGTTGTTCATATAGTTGAAAGTGCTATTAGCTGCAGTAGGGCTATATGGAGAGAGACTGTGGATTTGGTAACTAGGATTTTTGGTTAAAGGGAATTTGGATAGCTGGAATTATACTTTATATTAAATGCTTTGGAAATAAAGGGGGAAAAACTATCCACAGTTGTTCATTTTATTTTGTATGGCCTTGCTAAACTCACTTTTCTTGGGTTTGTGTATTGGAAAGGTCAGAAAGGAATTACAACAGTAATTGCACTAGAAGCTTTGACCTAGTATGGACATATTTCGATTGATGTTGTTTGGATGGGGTTCATAAATGTGGTTTTAAAAAGTTTTGTTCAGCTTCTGAAGTCACATGCTTGGCATTACAAGACTCTACATTTGAAGCTAAGTGGAAATTATTTGAAAAGGTGACCACTGCAAAGGTCTAGTCTATGAACATTTCAGGTGACTAAGTGAATAGATTAAAAAATTATAATTTTTGCAGGAGTTGGGCATGAGTTCCAAAAATCATCGGTTGATAAGTCCTTTTCTAGAGGTTGGAGCCGTGATCAGCCTGGACAGGCACCAATGAGACAGCGCAGTGCTACAACGACTGGATCTCCAGGGACAGAAAAGGCAAGAAGCATAGTACGGCAGAAAACAGTTGGTATGTATCTGTACAAACTGAGATATGTGACGTGAGGGAAGAGGGAAAGAATTCATAACTGAACATTTTTGTATCTACATAGTGAACTTTCCCACACAAGTTTCATGTGTGGTAATTAGTAATGTATGTAAATATATATTATGCAATCTTATGTGGTGTTTTTGGGGGGTACGTGAATAGCATTTTGTTACTTGTATATAGATTTTTAACAAATACAGGTCATGCAAATGATGTATTAATGCTTAATGTTTTACCCAATTGCTTAGGCACAGTTTAGCTGTACTTAAAACAACAACAAAACTGCTTTGTGTTAGAGGTGATGACAAGAATAGGCCATCTCAAGATTGATATGCATAGGTAATTAGTATGAGGCTCTCTAAGTAATGCTGTATGGATACATTTTGCACAAAATATGCAGTGGATTTCCAAAGTAGAGCAATGAACCGTGTAAAGTATGTGAATCAGCTGGAAGTATTTTGAAGTGTTTTGTCATCTTGGATATATCCCTAAAACCTCTGGTAACTGTAAATAGGCACAAACATGTGCAGAGCTAACTTCCTGCAGTGATCAATGCCACTACTATATTCCTTGAAATTAAAAAGGTACGGTGACTAGAGTGAAATCCCTGCAAGCTGCATGGACGCTTTTCAAAGACCCCATAATAGAGGCCCAACTTAAATATATACCCCGAATTAAAAAACACAGTAAAAGAACTAAAAAAGAGCTACTGTGGCTTAACAACCATGTAAAAGAAGCAGTAAGAGATAAAAAGGCATCTTTTAAAAAGTGGAAGTCCAGTCCTAGTGAGGTAAATAGAAAGGAGCATAAACACTGCCAAATTAAGTGTAAAAATGTAATAAGAAAAGCCAAAAAGGAGTTTGAAGAACAGCTAACCAAAAACTCAAAAGGTAATAACAAAATGTTTAAGTACATCAGAAGCAGGAAACCTGCTAAACAACCAGTGGGGCCCCTGGACGATTGAGATACAAAAGGAGCACTTAAAGACGATGAAATCATTGCGGAGAAACTGAGGGCACCTCTTCAATACTCGCCAGATCGGTGGGTAGCGATCTATCTGTCGGGGATCAATTTATCGCGTCTAGTATAGACGCGATAAAATGGATCCCCGATCGCTCTGCCGTCGACTCTGGAACTCAACCGCAGTGAGAGGTGGAAGCGGAGTCAACGGGGGAGCGGCAGCGGTCAACTCACCGCCGTCCTCACAGCCAGGTAAGTTGACCTAAAATATGCAACTTATTTTAGGTCAAGTTGCGTATTTTAGGTCGGAACACCATCCATCGCCCCCCTCCCTCCCCCATAGTGTAGACCTAGCCTAAATGAATTCTTTGCTTCAGTCTTCACGGCTGAGGATGTTAGGGAGATTCCCAAATCTGAGCCGGCTTTTGTAGGCGACTAATCTGAGGAATTATCACAGATTGAGGTGTCACTAGAGGAGGTTTTCGAATTAATTGATAACCTTAACAGTAACAAGTCACCGGGACCAGTTGGCATTCATCCAGGAGTTCTGAAAGAACTCAAATGTGAAATTGCGGAACTAACAACTATGGTTTGTAACCTGTCCTTTAAATCAGCTTCTGTACTCAATGACTGGAAGATAGCTAATGTAATGCCAATATTTAAAAAGGGCTCTAGAGGTGATCACGGCAATTACAGACCAGTAAGTCTAACGTCCGTACCGGGCAAATTAGTTGAAACAATAGTAACGAATAAAATCGTCAGACACATAGAAGAACATAAATTTTTGAAGAAAATCAACATGGTTTCTGTAAAGGGAAATCGTGTCTTACTAATCTATTAGAATTCTTTGAAGGGGTCAACAAACATGTGGACAAGGGGGATCCAGTGGACATCGTGTGCTTAGTTTTCCAGAAAGCCTTTGACAAGGTCCTTCACCAAAGGCTCTTACGTAAATTAAGTTGTCATGGGATAAGAGGGAAGATCCTTTCATGGATTGAGAATTGGTTAAAAGACAGGGAACAAAGGGTAGCAATAAATGGTAAATTTTCAAAATGGAGAGGGGTAACTAGTGGTGTTCCCCAAGAGTCAGTCCTAGGACCTATCCTATTCAACTTATTCATAAATGATCTGGAGAAAGGGGTAACCGGTGAGGTGGCAAAGTTTGCAGATGATACTAAACTGCTCAAGATAGTTAAGACCAAAGCAGACTGTGAAGAACTTCAAAAAGATCTCACAAAACTAAATGATTGGGCAACAAAATGGCAAATGAAATTTAATGTGGATAAATGTAAAGTAATGCACATTGGGAAAAATAACCCCAACTATACATACAACATGATGGGGACTAATTTAGCTACAACTAATCAGGAGAGAGATCTTGGAGTTATTGTGGCTAGTTCTCTGAAGACATCCACACAGTGTGCAGCGGCAGTCAAAAAAGCAAACAGGATGTTGGGAATCATTCAAAAAGGGATAGAGAATAAGACGGAGACTATCTTATTGCCCTTGTATAAATCCATGGTATGCCCACATCTTGAATATTGTGTACAGATGTGGTCTTCTCATCTCAAAAAAGAAATTAGAAAAAGTTCAGAAAAGGGCAACTAAAATGATTAGGGGTTGGGAACGGGTCCCATATGAGGAGAGATTAAAGAGACTAAGACTTTTCAGCTTGGAAAAGAGGAGAGAGATGATAAAGATATGTAAAATCATGAGCGGTGTGGAGAAAATGAATAAGGAAAAGTTATTTACTTTTTCCCATAATATAACTAGGGAACCAAATGAAATTAATGGACAGCAGGTTTAAAACAAATAAAAGGAAGTTCTTCTTCACACAGCACACAGTCAACCTGTGGAACTTCTTGCCTGAGGAGGTTGTGAAGGCTCGGACTATAATAGGGTTTAAAAGAGAACTGGATAAATTCATGGAGGTTAAGTCCATTAATGGCTATTAGCCAGGATGGTAAGGAATGGTGTCCCTAGCCTCTGTCTGAGGGTGGTGATGGATGGTAGGAGAGAGATCACTTGATCATTACCTGTTAGGTTCACTCCCTCTGGGGCACCTGGCATTGGCCACTGTCGGTAGATAGGATACTGGGCTGGATGGACCTTTGGTCTGACCCAGTATGGCCATTCTTATGTTCCTGAAGAAATTTTTATTTCCTGTTTTAAAAATGAGTCATGCTAGACAGTGTTTTAGGTGGATTACTTAATGGAGACTTCATTCATGTTTGTATGACTCTTAGAAAATGCAAATGTGACTTGGACTAAAAACTTACTTATTATGAGTTATCTCCTAAGATGATCTCAGTTGTTCTCTATTGCTTGAAGGAAAATTGCAGTTGTTTACATTGAAAAGAGAAATTGTTTTTTTAGAAATGTCTGTTGCTGTTTTAATATCTCCATAATGGTAAATGATGTTAGCCTTATTCAGTGAGAGAAGTAATTTTACTGATACTGCCTAACAGCTGGTATGTTTTGAGACCGTTTGAGACGCAGCTAATGCATGTCATCAATTGAATATATAATTGAAGTAGACTTTCAGAAATGCAAGTATTTCTCCTCTTTCCCCCAGAAATTCTGGAGGGTAATTAAAATTTTTAAATCTGTGTTTAAATTAACTGTTTTCTTAAGAATATCTTACAACACTATTAGTTTCTACTATTTATTACTAGTGGGGTCTGTTCTGGGTCCAGTTGTATTCAATGTTTTCATTAATGAAGACTTCGATAATGGAGTGAAGAGTATGCTTATAAAATTTGTGGATGATACCAAGCTGGAATGGTCTGCTAGCACTTTGGAGGACAGGATTAGAATTCAAAATGACTTTGACAAATTAGAGAGTTGGTCTGAAATCAACAAGATGAAATTCAGTAAAGGCAAGTGCAAAGTACTACACTTGTGCATTTAATATTTTTCTTCCTAACCACAAAATGGGGAATGAATGGCTAGACACTAGTACTCCTGAAAAGGATCCAGGAGTTATAGTGGATTGCAAATTGCATATAAATCAACAATGTGATGCAGATGCAAAAAAAGGCTAAAATTCTGGGGTGTGTTAACAGGAGTATTATATTTAAGATGCAGGAGATAATTGTCCTTTTTGCACGGCACTGGGGAGTCTTCAGCTGGAATATTGTGTTCAGTTTTGGGTGCCACACTTTAAGAAAGATGTGGATAAATTGGAGAGAAAAAAAGTTTAGAAAATGTGACCTATGAGGAAAGCTTAACAAAATTGAAGTAGTTTTAATCTTGAGAAAAGAAAACTGAGGGGGACCTGATACAAAGAGGATTGTGATCAGTTTTTCTCAGGTCCAGTGAAGGTAGGATAAGAAGTAATGGTCTTAATTTGCAGCAAAGGAGATTTAGGTTAGGAATCATTCAAAAAGGGATAGAGAATAAGATGGAGAACTAAAAGTGTAGTTGAGCACTGGAGTAGGAATCCCTGTTAGAGGTTTTTAAGAGCATCTTACACAAACAACTGCCAGGGATGGTCAATATATACTTGTTCCTACCTTAGCACAGGGACTGGACTAGATAACCTCTCAACATTGCTGATTCTGTGATTATTTGTTTAATTATTTGTTTAGCACCTAAAGCCTCCATCAGGGCTGGGGATCCATTGTGCAAATGTGTAGGAAGACACAATCTCTGCCCCAAAAAGCTTAAAAACAACTTCAAATGTCTGCCTTTCTCATGCATTCAAACACCACTCTGCGTTTCCTGTCTCATGCTGATAAGTTGACCGCTTGTAGTTTGACTAAGTATTCTTCATTATGGTTCAGATACTTAAAATTGTAATTATTAGAATCTATAGTTCATTTGTGATTACCCTTGTATGAGAGTTTTCTGTTAACCTTCAGTGTCTTAACAAGATGATACCAAATTAAAGATCCTGTTAGATTTTTGCTGTCTCTAATTATTAATTTCAAAAGATAGATATTGTATGGCAGTGGTCCCCAACCTTTTTCGTCTGGCCGGTGCCAGACGACGAGCCACGGAGGACCGTGGCGGCGGACGAGCATCTGCCGAAATGCCGCTGGCAAGCAGCAACGTCAATAAGCGACGAAAATCGGTGGCATTTCGGCGGCGACGCCTCTGGATGCTGCTGCTTGTCAGCCAGCCAGTACGCGGGCGCACTTAGATGCCATGGCGCCCACAGGCACCGCATTGGGGACTCCTGTTGTATGGTTTCATTCCTAAATCACTGAAATTTATCCAGGTCAAGCTATATATTGACCTGATCAGTAACAAACTAATCTGATTTTAGTCTCATTGTAATACATCATCTGTTTGTTTTTTCTCCCCCAAACAATCCTATTGCATGAAAGAATCTTAACAGGACTCTTTTTTTTTTTTTTTAATTAATATAACCATTTAAAAAAATTCACGAATCTCTTCATGCTTACATGGGAATATATTTTCTGTGCACGAGTGTCCCAGCACTAATATTACAGTTATAAGGTGCAAACCCCAAAAATAGGTGCCAGAGCCAGCCCCCCAAATCCCTATAGGTTTTAAAAAAATTATGAAGTGATTAACAGTCCATTTGTGATATACAGTAACATACTCCAGTATCCTTTTGGCTACTAATTTTTTCATATATATTTACAATTTACTTTGTTTGGAATAAGTAATCTGATAATTTTAAAAATTGAACTCTGATATTAGCTACATTTTTCTGCAAATGTCTTTATCAAACTGTTACTGTACTACTTGACATACAGTAAGTAAATTAAGTAAAATGTGTAATGAGTTTCCTTCTTCAGTTTTTAAATAAAGAGAGTTAATGATTTTTAGTAGCCAGAGTTAACTTATGCAGCTGGTGGTGATGCCTAGCATTAGCAACTAATTTGTTTGAGAACATCAAGGTTCCCCCTCCCACCCTAAATATGTAAGGCTGGCTCTGGTGAGTTAATTGAACCCTGCCATATTTTAATCCTGTGCTTTATTTTCTTCTCCCTCATAAACATAATTCTCATCAGGAGAGGAGAGAGAGACCAAGATCTTAACCCTATGCTAATATCTTAAAGCACTAGGAAGGCATTGCTTTGGTTTCTTATTTTAAATAAACGGAACATAAATTGATTGTGACCATGGTTGTAATTGTAAGACCTTGGTGCCCAGGGGTAGAATATATCTTCTCCTACACTGTAGTTGGTTATCAGATCCTCTTAAATTCTATATGGACTCTGCAAACAGACCTGAATTTAGGTCTGGAATGGAGTCAGTCCTCAGATGTTGTGTTTGGTCTTTGATATACAGTATATTTCCTTTGATTGTTGGTAATATACTCCTTATATGTTTGAGTAGGGGAAGTATATGTTGAATATTTTTACGGTAAGAAAAAGATGGGGGTATTTTCTATCTGTTTTGTAGATGTCTGTCACCTCTGTTTTGAGCCATCCTCATGCCAGCACCCATTAGTTGCGCGCGCGCACATTTTTGTCTATGTGTTTGACTCAAGTAAAATTCACAGCTTCTCTGATACGCAGTGTGTACATTTATTAGCCTGATCTTATGTAAAGTATTTTTTCAAAAAGGGCCTTTTAACTTTGTATGCATATGGGTTGAAAAATCTTTTGTTGGGTTAGAGTCCAGGATTCATAGCCTAAGCAGCAGATTCTGATTCTAGAGGTATATCATAACATGAAAAATCCACTAATTACTACACTTGTCTGCAAGAACAATAGTAAATGATGTGAGATATTTACTGATGCATATCTTAGGTGAGAATGTGGTCCCAAATAGTCAACAGGTCAGGGTAAAATAGGCATACAATGAAAACAGCAAATATGGCATATCCATCTGCCTCCTCTACTCCCTCCCCCTACCACCTCCCCAAATCAAGATATGGAAGGAGAATAAATATTTTTAATTTTACTATTACTCTATACAGAGAAAAAATATCAAGACTCTTCCTTGTGAACTTTCAGAATTGTACGGTACAATTTATTGTAAAAAAATGCTGCTACACAACCTTCACTCATTTGAAAACCTCAAATCCTGGTAATAAGACTCCCCTTACTTGACTATTGATACTAATATAGCACATCTTATTTAAACTAAAATAATTTTAAAATTTGAGCTAGACTGGCTAATGCATTTCACAGCATCTCATAGGCAGTTGTCTTAATATTGATTTGCATTTTTATCTTGGAAAGGCAGTTTAAATTTCCATTATCTCAATTGGACTGTTCAGAAGGCTTTGAAACACTATTCCAGGGCATGGAGTTGGGGAGACAAGCTCCTGATTACAAGGAACGCTTCATTTTAAGAACAGGAGTACTTGTGGCACCTTAGAGATTAACAAATTTATTTGCGCATAAGCTTTCGTGGGCTACAGCCCACTTCATCAGATGCATAGAATGGAACATATAGTAAGAAGAGAGATAGATAGATCTATAATATAAAATACGCACGCGCGCACATACACATACAGAGAACATGAAAAAGTGGACGTAGCCATATCAACTGTAAGAGGCTAATTAATTAAGATGAGCTATTATGAGCAGAATTGTGTTAGGTCTAGTATTTTATTCTAAAAGTTTGGTACATGCTCTGTAGTTTAAAAGATATTCTAATATCCATGTTCATTTGATTTATTTTAAGATACACAATAATGCGTGCTGTGCATCTAATAATAGAATATGGCCTATATTTTAATACTATGGATTTTGAAAATAAAGGAAGCTGGAGCCTTGCACTTACTGTTACTTGTAGACTTCGCAGCAAAGCTACTTCTAGTCAGTTTCTCTTGCATAAACAGAGGGCTTGTCTATACAACACTGAGTTTGTGTGAATTGACCCCGTACTAGCTTGCCATACGCTGTCTGTATGGACCCTGATGATGTGCACTAACAGTTCCCTAGTTCATTTTGAACTATGGAAGTCCTATCGAGGACTTTGAAATACGACTTGATCAAAGTACACAAACGAACTGATACTAACAGAGACTTAGGGCTTGTCTACCCTGGCACTTTACAGCGCTGCAACTTTCTCACCCTTCCTCTTCCTCCTCATTTCCTCCCCCCCCCCCCCCCCCCGCAGCCAGTTTCAGCGTTGTAAAGCACCAGTGTAAACAGTGCACCAGGGCTGGGAGCTACGCCCCTCATGGTGGTTTTTTGTTGTTGTTGTTTTGTTTTGTTTTTTTATTAAAGAGCGCTGGGAGAGCTCTCTCCCAGTGCTCTGCCATGACTACACAAGCCAGCGCTTTGAAGATTCATACCCCAACTTGCCTCCAGTTAAATGTTTGTGTAGAGAAGCCCTATGTTTAATAGGAAACTGTTTTGATTTAAAACATGTCTTACCAGACTCTCTTCAAAGTGCTTTTAGAACTGTATAATCTCTATACTCCACTTGTCCCATGTGTTTCCTGCTCCACGTACATTGATTCACCATTTTTTTTTTCTGCATGTTGCTATGTTAGAGGCATCCCTTTAATTGGAGTGATAAGTGTGCTGTGACTAATTCCAACTTGTACCACCTCCATGTACTTCTGATTCCCATGCAGAATAGAATTCCCATATTTTATTTCAAGATGTTTTGAAGATGCATGCAACTGAGTAACAAGTCTATAGATATTGTATTTACTAATCAAGTTTTATTTTTTTTAAAAAACCACTGAAATTCCCATAAAAAAAAGTCAGTGTATAATGGTTTTTGAAATCATTTAATTAAGATTTCCATCATGAAAATGTGAAGGAGAACACTACTGGAAGATCATGAATTGTATCTTTATAAGCTTAGTTATACTGACAGAAATAAATTGTATCTATTCTTGCTGATATACTGCAAAATGGAAAAAAAAACAATATTATCCAAGGAACTGTTAAGATTATTGGGAATATGGCAAATATAATTCTTATGCTGCAACTTTTATAGAAGTAATCCCACCAAACAGGGTGGATTGATTTAAATCAAAGTGATTTAATTGACTAATTCAAAATCAGCCAGCAAAAATCTTTGATATAAATGATCTGTTTTAATCTTGTTTTGCATTTGTAGTTTTTAGTTATTTTCCTAAAGAGAGGTTGATTCTTGTTGCCTGGTACCCAATAAAACTTGTTGATTAGCAACTAAAACATGCAGCTTTTACGCTAAATTTGATACTTTTTAATAACCAGGAGGAAACACTACATCTATATGTATTTATTTAAGCTTAACACACATTTATTGAGGTTCTTAATATTTGCATTTTTTTAAAGTTGTTAGAAATGTGCCATTCAAGATTTTCTGATTTATTAGATTAATTTTTACTTGTGATTTGTGTCAAGCTGCATTTGGATGGAAACAGGAATTAAAATAAGAATGCAGAAAAACTGCAATTCAAAATTGTTTATTAATTAACTAAAATCAAACTAAATGAGCTGGAAATACAAGGGAAAAGTAAGTTTATCAAACACGTTTTTCATTTAAAACTATTTTTTTAGACAAAGGAAGTATTTTATCTGTAGTTAACAAATTGAACTGGTTGTTTTTGGCCACCATGTTCACTATGTCCTTCAAGATTTTAGAACTAGTAGATCTCATTCTTTCACACACCCTTTTTTTATTTATAAATTGGAAGTGAAAAACAATCTTTTCAGTCAGCTGTCAGTTGGTTTCTCAACTTTGAACCTGTCCTTGAACTGAGCTAGTTAAATAAACTGAAGTAAGAAAATGTTCATATCTGGGAATATTTATCAAATATCCATTTATGTTCAGAACTTCCTATTGAAATTTTCTCTACAAATAAGAAATTGTTAATCAACTTCAACTAGATTTTTGTGAACTATTTATTATTTTATTATTATTATAGTATTGTGTTTAAACTGTGAATCTCTGACAAAAAAAATAATTTTCTTTTAGTATTTTAAACCCATTGGAAGTTCTTGAATTGAAACTTGTTTATGTCAAAATCAGGATACTCTTGTTCAACACTAAAGCTAGTTTAGAAAAATAGAACTATAATAGTGTAAATTACTTTTTAGATTAAAATTGCACACGTTCTGATTGTTTTTGGAATGGTATTGAACTTGCTGATTTTTCAACCCCTGATGCAGTGGAAAATAATACTATTTAATTATTTTATCAATTTTGGATGGAAAATCATTGTAACTGTCAGACTAAAGGCATTATTGCTGCTTTACATAAAAAGTTTAAAACTCGAAATGTCTTATGTGTCCACTGATTTTTTTTCTTTCTTACAGCTCTGCCAATATCTGCCGTGCTGAAATGTTTTAAGTTTTAAAGTTTTCTTCCTTTCTTTGTTTCCTCTGTTGCTGCTTTTTCTGTGACACAAGCCTTTCATTATAGTCACTCTTCTTTTTTTTCCTTCCCCACTTCTTTCTTTTCCTTTTTTGAAGCCATGAGAAGCCGATCCATTGGTGAATGTGCTCTGCCATCGGCCTATATACGCAGTGCTAAAAGTGCTCCTGTTCTGATCCATACTTCCAAACCCTTCTTGCCTGATATTGTTCTCACTCCCCTTTCTGATGAGCTTTCAGGTAGTGCCACCTCTGCTAATTTCTGCACCCCCTTTATCACTTTTTTAATCCTTCTGCTTTCAAATTCTGCTAAATCAATAAATTCTTCAAAGTAAAATATTATGGGGCAGCGGGAGGAGAAGGGAAAAGATTAAGAATAAACATTTTGAGTTATGTGAAATATCATGCTATATTTGCAACCCATTCTGGAGCTGTTAGAAGTTAGTGCTGTGCCAATTTTTATTTTAATATGAAAATAATGGAACTTTTCTGCTTTTTCAGTTTACTCAATAAGGGTAATTTAACATCCATAGGCTGGGGGATAGAATTGCTCTAAAGCTTTATTTGTGGTGGAGGGGGAAGGAGAGGAAAAAGAGGAACAGATTGTTTGTTTGACTGACTTGCCATAGGCAGTCTTTCAACATAAGAGTTTTTGAGCATGCTGTCCACAGACATTGTACTGTCAACGTTATGGCAACTGTAATAGAAAAGTAATTTGTGATTGAATATCTATAAAGAGATTATCTTTAGAAAAGCCATGTAGCATGGCAAAATATATTCTACAGTATGCCTGCCTCCTTTTAAAATATATAAAAAGTGGAAAATATATAGTTTGAAATCCCCAAGTGTGGGGGGGTGTGGGTGTGGCTTTTTTTTTTTTTTTTTTTTTAAGAGGATAATGTCTTCTGTACAGAGCTGGAGTTTTCTGAAAACATGATTGGTGCTGCAGGATGGTTGGCTGGAAGTTTGACAGTAGCGTCTTCTGGAGAATTTAGTTTTTCAACAAATAAGTAAAATTTAGAATTAGCACAAACAAATTTTAAAAATAACTAGCTGGTTGTGCTAGATGTGTTGGGTATTTTTTCCTGCTGTTTGTAAGTACCTTCATTAAGCTGTTAGTTTCTTTTCTGCTAACATCCCTCCTTATTATCCCCTGCCTAACAAGGTCTTTATGAAGCAACCCGACAACTTGTTACCTTTCCTCTAAAATGTGCACTCCTGGCTAACCCCATTAGTATTCCAAGGTACTCTACTCTGGGAAGCAGGGTTTTCAACCCCCTTTTTTTTTTTTTTTTTGTTTTGTTTTGTTTTTTTTAGTTTAAATCCACAACCCACCATATCCTGCAATCTTTTATGTGTAAAGAATGGTTGGATTTCGGTCTTTGGATAATTTTTGGGGTTGTTTTTTAGGGGGGCAGTATAGTGTAGTTGATAGAGCACTCGACTGGGATTGACGCTTCCTGTCTCGGCCGTTAGTCTGCTGGGTGACCCTGAGCAGGTCAGTTTGCCTCACTGTGCCTCAGTTTCCCCATCTGTAACGTTCTTTGTAAAGTGCTTTGAGATGTGTGGGTGAAAATAGATTTAAAAACTAGATGGTACCAGTATACTCCATTTATAAGAATCGCTGATAAAAGAATCAAGTGCCTATAGTGATCAAAACCACTGGGACAAAATAATTCCCTGTACTAACCTATACTCCACTTGTAAGAATCAACCACTTATAAAAATCAAATCTTCTGGGACAGATGTGATTCTTATAAAAGGAAAGCACTGTATTACTATTTATTTTCTTTCTTTCTTTCTTTCTTTCTTTTATTTATTGTCAGTTGTGGATCTAAAAAAAGTGGGGTTAGAGAATTTAAGGTTGCTAGGCCAGGAAGAAAGTTAATGGTGGGGTCTTGTGCCCACCGGTGGCTTCCCTGGTGTTCCTTCATAACCCAACTGTGGTGTTTTACCCTAGTGTTTGAATTTTGAGTGAAAATAATGCATTGAGGTTTTTGTGCAGAATTTCAATGTAATATTTTTCATTATATACTCAATGTTGCTTGCTAATGCCATACTATTCTAAAATCTGTTTCATGAAAGGTTGGGCTAATCTAAAAAAGCTTCAAATACACCAGCAGGTAGAATGGAGTTAGGAAGATTAATTAGCACTATAAGACATCTAGTAGCCCTATTCTGATACATATTGATCTTTTAATCTGTAAATCCTGATTGAATATTCTCCTTGGTAAAAAATAAAATGCATTCAGTACAGAATCAGTATACTGGTAGATGAAGCACCAAACACTGTATGCATACATTTGTAATAAAAAGAACAATGCAAGTGACCATGATGTAGTGATAAAGCTCCTTAAAAGAGCCTCTGCATCTTAAAATCAAACAAACAAAAACCATTCTTCTGACTTCAAAACAATTGATGCTTTTTCCTATATCATCCTCCTCTCCCACAAAAATAACGGAGGTTCTAAACTGACTAACGTGCTTGGAACACCATGGGTTTTCTTGTTGTTATAATTAAATGAACACAAATCACTGTAGATCAGCCTTAGTATTTAAAAAGGGGAAAAGAAGGCTTTTACCCCCCCTCTCTCTGGTAGTACATCTTGAATTGCGCTGAAAAAAAATTACACCTTCCGGATTCTGTTCTGTGGTGTATAGCATTTGAGAGGTCATTTAAAAAGGAAAGAAAAAATATGCTGAATACTATTCCCCATAATGGAAGGACCCACTCAAAAGTTATTAGCTGCTATCAGAGAATGAAGGCTGCTAATTTGCCTCCTACACATTCTTAGGAGTTATGAATTTGAATACTGATTATCTACTGAATTCCTTTAATGGTGCTCAGAACTGGAGACTGGATTTTCTAAAAATATTACTTTGAAAGATCTTTTTTTCTGCAGCGGGCCTCTTGCTTTAAAAGGACATTTTCTTTGGTATGAAAATAATAAGTGCAATTATAATTATCTTGAAATCGTCTAATGTTTAAGATAAGCAAGCATTTTTCTACTTTTTTTTCCGAATACACCCAGTGAGTAAGTATTCAGTCTGGCTTGTACTCCATAAAATTAGTTCATTTGAAGCTATTGAGAACTCAATCGTGCCTCTGCCAATAAGCCCTCTGTTAGAGCCAGCATTCCCCCTAGCAGCCTGAGAGGGAAGCTGCAACCCAGTGAGTCAAGGCTCCACACTTCCAGCCCTTTTCTTCCCACTTGTTTGGAGGTAGTTGGAGCAGTTTTATAGAGGCTGCATCAGTTGCAGTGCTGTTATCCGTGATGCAGATAGCTGATACAGGAGCATAAGGGGCACAATGTGCCCCCTCCTCAGGGCTGGCTCCAGGCACCAGCGAAGGAAGCAGGTGCTTGGGGCGGCTAATAGAAAGGGGCAGCATGTCCGCGTCTTCGGCGGCGGGTCCCTCAGTCCTTCTCTTCCTCTTTGAGCTGCCGCCTAAGAGGAAGAGAGGGAGTGAAGGACCCGCACCGCCAAATTACCGCTGAAGAATGAAGCGGTGCAATTGAACTGCTGCCGAAGTGCCGCCAATTTTTTTTTTTTTCCCCCTTCGCCACTTGGGGCGGCAAAAAAGCTGGAGCTGGCCCTGCCCCTCGTATCCTTATACCACCTTCATGTAGTGCAGGTCGCTATTTGGCTGGCCTGAGTTAGTTCATTAAAAGATAATCCTCCTGGCTTTATGCCTTTTCTGTCATGTGCTCCAGCTGCTATGAGGATACCTGCTCCTATCTTCTAGCATGAAATGGGGAGCAAGAGAAATTAATGTCTATCAGAAATATATGAAAAATGTAGTTCCTGGAGCAACACTTTTTTATAATGAAAAGATGCACACCCCTTCATAGTATCCGTGAGCTGCAGCTTTACTAAATCACATTTCTGCTTGCTTGATATAATATGATGAATGGTGGAGAATTCTTGATGCTCATTCTGCCTTTCAGTTTTACAAGCTGTTCACCATATTCTTAAGGTTTCAGAGTAGCAGCCGTGTTAGTCTGTATCCGCAAAAAGAACAGGAGTACTTGTGGCACCTTAGAGACTAACAAATTTATTAGAGCTTAAGCTTTCGCATGCATCCGAAGAAGTGGGCTGTAGTCCACGAAAGCTTATGTTCTAATAAATTTGTTAGTCTCTAAAGTGCCACAAGTACTCCTGTTCTTTTTGCATATTCTTAAGGGTTATTCTGTTGAGCCCTGAGGTTCTGTGTTGTCAGGCTCTAGCGTCAGGAACATCAGGCAGTGGGATGGTGGCATGTTTGGTGGATACAAAACGGTTATGTTTAATCACCTGGCAGGTCAATTTTCTCCAAGAACCAACTAAAATTCTAGATTCTGATAACTGAATATTTGTGGCAATTTATATGTCCAACACAGTGTTTCTAGTGATCAAGGGCACAGAATTGGTAACCGGAGTGGGCTTCACATTTAACTTGTGGCATGAAAGCTCTAAATCTCTTTACCTGATAAGATAAGGAAGCAGCAACATGGCCTGCTCTTGAGAGAATGTTAAACATTAATGTTGCAGCATAAATGCCCAGACCAATACCATTAACCTTCTGCATTCTGTCAGTTTAGGCTGATGACTACAGCCAGTCCATGTAGAAGAGCATCTTGGCATCCCTGAACTGTTCTCCCACTAGGAGTGGCTAATTCTTTAATACTCTTGGAAAGACTCCTATAGAGGCTGTATTTGTAGTGACTCACTCTTCATAAAACCTTAATTTTTGTGAAGTGTTACAGGAAACAAATAGATTAGCAGGTTCATGTTATGGTAAGTAATAGCAATGAATAGAGGCCAAAATTTAAAGATAATCTGAGTGAACAGGGATTTCGCATCCCATTACACTTTTCTTTTAGTATTCTTTTCACATGTGCTTGTTCCAGATCCTTAGCATGTTCATAAGACTGAATACATTTCAGAATGCACAGCTAGATAAGCTAGGAAAACACTGCTTTCATGACTGCCCCTTTGTGCAGTGTAGATGGTGAATACATTTTCCTAAAGGTAAGATCCTCTAGTTTTGTATTGGATGGGACTGGCAGAGACTCAAAGCCTTTCCTTAGAACCTCACTTGTTCTAATTTCTACCATGTGAGGGAGGTCCGATGCTGGCTTCAGATTTATTGACATAAAATATTGTCATAGGCCTTTGTATAGGTTTCTAATGCTGTGGGAGAATACTGCCCAATGGAGTAACCAGAGCCAATTGAACTGGATTGGAAAGTACAGCTATACAGAAACCTATGTTGAAAGCTCATTGTCTGGTTTCACTACCTGGCCACCGCTTTTCTCTGTCCTGGAGTTCCACGTGCATTCCAATGTCCGTGTGCATTCTCCCATGTCTCTAAAACTGCCAACCCAGGTGCATATGGCAAATGCCATATACTGCTAGTATGGGGAGTATCTGACTGGATTAGGCAACTATAATATCTCATAAGAGAGCCTTACAATGCTAAATTCTGTGGGAGGAGAGTTGCAGATGACTAAAGCCACAAGAGATACCACTTGTGCCGTTGAGTGGGCACTGGAGCCAGTAGCCATACCAAACATCTGATCAGTCCATCCATCCCCTTGCATTGGCTCTGATTCTGACCCCAGGGCAGGGGGACCTAACTTACATTGTCAGCAGTGAGCTGGAAAGCTTATTTCTGCAAAGGAACAGTTTTTCCCTGTTTTTGTTACCTTTGGCTCCCAACCAAAGAAGGCCCCCTTTGTTATGGTTTGTGTGCTCAGATGGCAGTTTTTATACCTCTTCACAGGCTTCAGTCAGCTGGTTCCAGTCCCTCATCATCTCATAACAGTAATGTTGTCTCTGCTTCTCCCTTGTTCTTTCACCTCACCTTCAAGTGTCTTCCAAATTGGGGGTGGGGTGTTCTTCGAGCGCTGGTCCCTATTTGTACTGCGTGTGCATGTGTTCAGTGCATCTGAGTCCAGAAGATTTTTTTTGATAGCAATGGCTGCTGTTCTGCATCTGCACAGTCATCTTCCTGGTGCTTCAGACTGAGGGTATAAATGGCAGCATGGACCAACCACCTCTCCAGTTCCTTTCTACTGCCCCTGGTGTGAAACAGAATGGTCCAGCACTTGCTTTCTTCATTGATTTATCTGTAAATATTTGTTATTTTCCTTAGGGTAATAGTTTATACAGGTGTTGCTAAATTTGGTGATATTCCGCCCCCCCCCCCCCCCCGGAATCCCGGACTTTAAGAACTAATCTTTTGTCACTGATCCTTCCCAGTTCAGTGACAACCACGTCCAGTCTACTGCATTGGAGAAACTCATGTTCACTCCAAGTGCTCAATTGCCAATCCTTTTCTCCAAGAACCTGTGAGGTATGTGAGTACCAACTGCAGAGGTTCCTAATGGACCAGACCCAGGAGAACCCCTTGTACAATGGGCTGAGGAGCCACAGAGTGCTACGCCAGGCTCTGTAGACTCCATTACTGCTACCAAGAAAGGTGGGTAAAGTCCTCCACCGTCTCTAAATGGAAACATTAGGGAAGATCCTCTCATAAGCAGAGGGATAAATCTCCATCTGAGCTCTCTCCTAAGAAGGGAACCCCCTTTTATAAGTCCTTGGGGACGGTACCACAGCAGTTCTTTCCGAGCATAGCACTGAAACCCTGGCTCTGAAAAGCAAGACTGCCTTGAAACTGGCACCATCGGCTACTCCGCTACTATCCAAAGCACCATTGAAAGAAGAGTATTGGCCGCAACCAGCACAGATAGTATCAGGATTTTTGACTTAGGAGTCCTCATTACCATGATCTCTCATTAAGCTGACTCTGATGGTGCAGGCAGAGAGGAGCACTCATTTCCCCCCTCATTAAGAGAAAAATACAGTGCTCAGCAAGACCTCCTCATCCTGCAGGATTCTAAGTTTTGCCCATTCTTTCAGGCCCTACCATTTTTAGAGACATTGACTTCCACTATTCAGGAGTGGCACAACAGGGGAAGTCCTTCCACCAGACCTTCTATTAATCAAGGTCTCGCTAAACCAACAGTATCGTCACTGTATGCAGAGATTCGGTCTCTGGTATGCTCTACTAGCAGAGATACTATGAAGTATACAGTACCATCAGCACCGCTCATGGAACACAATCCAAGCAGATGATGCTCCTCATGAATATTGGTGCCAAGGGGGCAGAATTTTTATTTACTCACTCGACTCCAAAATTTGGTGGACCAGGCAGCATCAGAAAGGAACAGACACCAGCCAAACTTCACCCCTTCTGATAAAGGGGCTCAGCATTTGGACTTATTCAGTAGAAAAGTCTCTTCCTCCACTAGCCTGCAATTCAGAATAGCAAACAATCAGAATGGCCAAACTCAATTTTGTCAACTATAACAAATTCACAGAATTTCAGATAAACTCCCACATGAACTTAGTGGACAGTTTAAAGTGCTTATTGAGGAAGAAAAGCTGATTGCGAGATCATTACGGCAGACTGCACTTGCTGTAGCTGACACAACCTGCCATTCAATGGCCATGGCAGTGGTCATGGGGAGAGCATTGTGGCTTCGGTCTTCTGGATTCCTGGGAGAGGTCCAATCCACGGTAGAGGGCTTGCCCTTTGAGGAGAACTATCTCATTAGTGAGAAGACAGAAGTCCCTACGCTTACCAAAAAATTATAGGGGAACTCTCCGTTTGCTTGGTGTTTATACACCAGCATCCAAGAGAGTTTTCCATAGGCTGCAACCATACAAGCAAAGACCTACTTTCCAACCATTTTTCCACCACAGACCTTATGAGCTTCCAAGGCAGTGTCAGAGGCTGCAAAGAACTAGACAGACTGCTCCTCTTGATATTTTTTTTTTTTTCTTTTTAACCTTCAGAACCCAGCCATCTCTAAGGAAACAATTATGACAAGATTGTCTAGAGGTGTGAACCAACTCTGCTCCTACACTTGTCTTCCTATACCCAATTTGGAGACCATCTAGTCTATTTCTTCAACGACTGGTGGACCAAAACATCCAACAGATGGGTCCTCGACATTGTTCATGCGAGATACATGATACAGTTCCTCTCCCTTCCCAATCTCCATCCCTGTTCCTCTTCAGGGACCACTGTCATGAGGAGATGCTCATTCAGGAAAAAGGTTCCTTCTGCATCTGGGAGCCATAAACTCCTCCTCAATAACAAGGAAAAGGGTTCTATTCAAGGTATTTCCTGATTTCTCTCCTCCCACCCCCCAAAAAAGAGAGAATTGAAACCTGTCCTAGATCTATGATGACTCACCATCTACATTCAAGCAGTATGTTTCAGAATGGGGATGTTGGCAGCAACAATTCTCTCATTAAACAAAGGAGATAGGGATCTCATGTTGAGAACTGTGAACCAATTTTTATATAGATATCCACTCCATATACAAGAAATTTCTCAGGGTCACTGTAGGTCCAAAACACTATCCCTACAAGGTGCTTCTTTTGGCTTTCCTACAATCCCAAGGGTGTTTACAAAGGTGATGTCAGTCATGGCAGCTCACCTCCAACACAACAGAATTTCTGTCTTTCCATACCTCGATGATTGGCTGTTGACAGGGAGATCTCATCAAGAGGTCAATTCAGCAACAACAGCTCTACTCAAGCTGCTGCGATCACTGGGCATCTGTGTAAACAAAGAGAAATCCATGTTGGTCTCCACATAGATGATCAAACTTTATCAGAGCATCGCTGAACTCTATCACAGTCAGGGCATATCTCCCAAAGGACAGACTCCTGATCATGAAGGCACTAGTCGCAAAGCTTCAAGCCAGTCCACAGACATTGATTGGGTCATGTCTTACTCTCTTAGGTCACTTGGCTGCCTGCACATATGTAACACTGTTTTCAAGCCTTCAACTTCTCAGCCTATAAGTCTGGCTCAAGAAAGTATATGTCCCAAGCAGAGACCACATGGAAAAACAGGAATCTATCCCTCACAGTATATGAGACTCACTAAATTGGTGGAAAAACAGTTACCAACTGTATGTATGGAACTCCCATTCATTCCCTCTCCATATGAGAAAATGCTCATCACAGAAACCTGCTTATTGAGATGGGGCACTCATCTGGGTGAACATACAGCATGCATGAGACATACGGACTCTACAGTTCGGAATTGCAAGCAGTCCTCAGAGCTTGCGAAAGGTTTCTTCCATACATAAAAACAGGACATGTTCAAATACAGTCAAACAATATGATGACAGTATTCTATATCAACAAGCAAGGCGGCATGAAATCCAACCCAGCCATCAATTTGTATAGCAGCCATCATCCTGTGAAATTGGTGAATCAGTCACCACATCATTCTATCAGCAGTGCACCTTTCAGGGATACACAATATTCTTGTGGACAGCCTCAGCAGATTCCTATCTGGGGATCAAGAATTGGAACTACAGAACTGTCTGGTTCAATCGACATTCCAGCAATGCGGACCCTGACATGTGACTTGTTTGCAGTTCAGGACAACACAAAATGTAGTACCTGTTGCTTTAGGGGCCCCCAAAAGAGAGACATTTCTACTGCATCAGGGCAGCTGATGTACCGCTCTCCACCCGTCCCACTCTTACTACAAGCACTGAGAAAGATGAAGCATGACGCTTGCCCAAATGCCTGAGCACAGAGTGGAGGAGCAATCGGGGCCTGATCTTGCTGTCCATCATGCCTTACTTATACATGACAGACAGTGAGTCTGGCTAAATTGGCGGTGACAGCTCCTCTGCCCACTTGTTCACAAGGTTGCATATTAGAATGCTAGTAATCTTTTTATCAAAACTTGCTTTCAGCACCACTGGACTTTGAGTTTAAGATTTTCAAAGGACTCTAAGGGAATTGGGTGCCAATCCTATTCATATTGTGTTGGAGTTAGCCACCCAATTCACTTAATCCTTTGAAAATCCACACTTAAGGAAAAAAGTTTTTGAACACCAGCCAATGTTCGCTAGTTAAGAAGGCTCAAAAGAAAGGAAATTCTTCCAAAACCATCACTGCATGTGCACTGTAATGCACTAGGTTTCAGAAAGAAAATGACTAGCTCCAATCCAGCCTCTAAGATCTCACTTTTTCTGGTGGAGGAAAATGTGACATTTCTCCTTGAAAGTCAATCAGCTGACTAACAGACTTGCGGCAAAAATAATAATCTGTATTATACATATAGGACATTTTTACTATGGCTGTAATTATTGAATACAAGTCTGTCATTTCTTCACCTTTCAGGTGCTTCAAAATTGTGCTATTGCTCCATGAATAGAATAGCAGTAAACTTTCCAAATTTAATCCACAAAATAAAAATGAGGATTTGCAGATAGATCCTTGTAGTTAGAAATGTGATCAGTACAGTATACTTAATTTGGAGGCATATCTGCAGTCTCCTATCAAGGAACATTTTTAAAATAATTATAAATGGCTCCATAACCATTTGGGACACTCTGTGATAACTAAAACATACAGGACACTTCAGAGAAGGGAGAGTGAGGCAATGTTATTGATGAGGCAAAGAAAGGAAAGATGTCTGGAAGAAATGGATTTGAAGGTGTTGGGCAGAGAGCAGGCTTACTGAATAGGAAATGGGAAATTTTTCCAAGCATTGGGATGAACATGCAAAGGCAGCAGTAAATTGCGAGAATAAGGAGGAGCCAGAGGGGGATACTTAATATTGAGCCTTTATAGCTTTCCTCCAAGTTGAGTGCAAAACTCTGATGAAACAGTATTATGACTGAGAATTGAAACGTAGACAAATCTATATTTTTTATAATGTCCCATAATTCAACCATACCTCTGCAAATGTTTTATATTTTCTTACTTATCATACAGTCAATCCTAGAAACCTTCAGAATGAAAATATTTGTCTTTAAGAGCTCTAAGATAATAGATAAGAGCCAAAAAATCTGCTTCTTTCTCTCCATCCTCTGAACAAGCCTTCCCTGACTTCTGTGACCCTTTTGCAGATATTGAAGCAGGACCCCTCCCCATAAATTATGTGGAGAATCTCCTGCTCTTTGCCATTTGATCTCAGAGCATGGATCCACTTCTTGGCTATGTACCTATTCCGTCATGCTCCCCACCAGCTGCTATGAAGTTGTCTGCTTGTCCTGTCTCTCAGCATGAAGGAATGGTTGGGCCCAGCAGATGGGGATAGGGAGGTCAGAGGAAGGAGAGATGTGATTGGGTTGGATTGGCACATCTCAGAGCCCTGAGTTGCAGCCTTTCCTTCCTTTGCCTAACTACAGACTCTCCCTGTCCTGCAACAACCCCCTCCCAGAATCTTAGGAATGGGTCAATCCTGAAGGGTTAAAGTATATTTTTTCATATGTTTTTTACACCACTTGATTCAAAGCCCAACTAGGTGTTTCTGCAGTGCAATTAATAAGAAACCTGTGTATGCTCCCCCCACTCACTGAATAAATAGTGTCCAAAATTGAATTTATGCCAGTGTGCAACAAGGATGAATTACAGTTGCTGAGGATACCATAATGTTGTATTTCTGAACAAAGAATCAAAGAAGATTAGGGTTGGAAGAGACCTCAGGATGTCATCTAGTCCAACCCCCTGCTCAAAACAAGACCATCCCTGCTCAACGGGCAGTGATCAATGGCTCCATGTCTAGCTGGGAGACGGTATCAAGCGGAGTGCCCCAAGGGTCGGTCCTGGGGCCAGTTTTGTTCAATATCTTCATTAATGATCTGGAGGATGGCGTGGACTGCACCCTCAGCAAGTTTGCAGATGATACGAAACTGGGAGGCGTGGTAGATACGCTGGAGGGTAGGGATAGGATACAGAGGGACCTAGACAAATTAGAGGATTGGAAAAAAGAAACCTGATGAGGTTCAACAAGGACAAGTGCAGAGTCCTGCACTTAGGACGGAAGAATCAAATGCACTGCTACAGACTCAGGACCGAGTAGCTAGGCAGCAGTTCTGCAGAAAAGGACCTACGGGTTACAGTGGATGAGAAGCTGGATATGAATCAACAGTGTGCCCTTGTTGCCAAGAAGGCTAATGGCATTTTGGGCTGTATAAGTAGGGGCATTGCCAGCAGATTGAGGGATGTGATCATTCCCCTCTATTCGGCATTGGTGAGGCCTCATCTGGAGTACTGTGTCCAGTTTTGGGCCCCACAATACATGAAAGATGTGGAAAAATTGGAAAGAATCCAGTGAAGGGCAACAAAAATTATTAGGGGGCTGGAACACATGACTTATGAGGAGAGGCTGAGGGAACTGGGATTATTTAGATTGCAGAAGAGAAGAATGAGGGGAGATTTGATAGCTGCTTTCAACTACCTGAAAGGGGGTTCCAAAGAGGATGGATCTAGACTGTTCTCAGTGGTACCAGATGACAGAACAAGGAGTAATGGTCTCAAGTTCCATTGGGGGAGGTTTAGGTTGGATATTAGGAAAAACTTTTTCACTAGGAGGGTGGTGAAGCACTGGAATGGGTTACGTAGGGAGGTGGTGGAATCTCCTTCCTTAGAGGTTTTTAAGGTCAGGCTTGACAAAACCCTGGCTGGGATGATTTAGTTGGGGATTGGTCCTACTTTGAGCAGGGGGTTGGACTAGATGACCTCCTGAGGTCCCTTCCAACCCTGATATTCTATTATTCTAACCCCAACTAAATCATCCCAGCCAGGGTTTTGCAAGCCAGGCCTTAAAAACCTCTAAGGATGGAGATTCTACTACCTCTCTAGGTAACCCATTCCAGTGCTTCACCACCCTCTTAGTGAAATAGTTTTTCCTAATATACAACCTAGACCTCTCCCACTGCAACTTGAGACCATTGCTTCATCTCAGTGAGGTGTTAACTCAGATACTTAAAAATTTTGATATTTTTATTATCATTAACTAATGCACTGCTAATCAAAGTGGGGAAGAAAGAGGTAGGGTGATCATATTATGAACAACTGTACTCCTGCTGAGAGAGGAATCTCATTTTAGTCACTCAAGTGGATGCAGCTTATTTTGTGGACAGAGCAGAGCTTGGATGAGTACCAATACCACCTTTTTCTAATTTGCCCCCTGCTTGTCCTCATTAATTGCCTAATCCAAAATCCATTGAAGTCACTGAAGATGCCCATTGATGTCAGTGGGCTCTAGATCAGGCCCAAAGTATTAAGCACATGATAAATTTGTTTAAATTTTTTTTATCACAACCACACCCTCTTCCCCTCCCACCCCCAAATTACTTTTAGCATGAAAATATCTACTTTGTTTTTCCATCTCCACCCCACAAATGGATACATTCATATAACTCAGAAATGGCTATATGGAAGTGTACCTAACTTGTCCAAAATATTCACCTTTGGTTGAATAACAAACAAGAAATTTCAGCTCAAAGGTTAAATTGCTCTGCATACAAGCTCCTTAAACGGGAGATTTGTAAGGTAACTTCAGGCTCAGTCTTAATTAAATGTTGCTGTCATCGTTTTAGGTGACTGTGAACTAGTAATTCAGAAAATTTTAAAGTGAAGTCTGCCCACTTTCTTTAACATAGGATGGTTAATCTTGCAGTAACATGTCGGAGTGTGTCTCGTTAAATTTTTTGGGGTGGAATATATCCTGGTTTTAAATACATCTTTGCAGTCCTTGAAGATAAGACTGTCTTAATTAATTTAACCTTAATTCCTCCATTTTTATGATCAAGTAACCTTGATGGTTGTTAATGTTTCTGGCTTTTAAAAATCTGCAATTAAAAAAACATAACCAAGAAGTGAGTGATTCTAACAAAAATACGGCAGATATTTTTATAATAAAACTCTGTTACACATTCCATTAAAAATACTGCCTCGAATAGCTGTAATTCCCATCAGGAAACTGATACTATTTGAGCATCTGTAACAGCCATTTGCTATTATCCATTTTTCTGTATCCCACATCACTGATTTGGTACTATATATTGTGTAATGTTAGTGTTTCCTTTAGCATTTTAGGAAATTTGAAGGATGAAGTTATAGTTTCTCAATTCAATGGATTATGTGAAATGGATTGGTGTGATCTCTGCCCATTTGCTGGGGGATATATATTGGGCCTGCAGAAGCCCTGCACTTCAGTTAGTACTAACTTTCACTTGTATTAGCAGCCTAAGCAGAGGGGTCAAGAACTAATAATAAAATGGGCATAGAGTGCTTTCTCCTTTCACCCATAACTATGTTTTTTCTTTTATACTGGTTAACTGTATTAACTATTCTGTGGATGTAAAATTTCAGTTTCTAGGGGCTTGTCTACATTACCCGCTGGATCAATGGGCAGCAATCAATCCAGCGGGGATCGATTTATCATTTCTAGTCTAGACGCGATAAATCGACTGACGAGCGGTCTCCCGTCGACTCTGATACTCCACTGCGGTGAGAGGTGCAGGCAGAGTTGATGGGAGAGCGTCCGCTGTTGACTTACCTCACGTAGCTGAAGTTGCATAACTTAGATCAATTTCCCCCCCAGTGTAGACCAGGCTTAGGTCTTTAAAGTTCATGAGAGTTACCAAACCTAAATTTACTTGAATAAAACTGTTTGGTGGTGGTGTGGTGTTTGGTTTTGTTTTGTTTTGTTTTTGGTGTGTGGTTTTGGGAGAGAGGGGGAGTAGGTATGGTTGGGTGGTTTTGTTTTTTTTTGCGGGGGGGGGGGGGGGGTTAATTTGTGTTGTCTTTTGGTCTGGTCCCAGTCCTGGTCTGGTTTTTTGGCTTCCCAAAATGGGATCTTTTAACAGTTAGTGTGGTAATATCTGTTATCTGTGTATCAGTTATCCCTTTAGTTTTGCATTCTTGAAGACTAGAAATATGTAGAAAAATATCCTTTTAACAATAAAGAATTAAGTTAACTTGTGCTTCATCTATACATGTGTCTCCCAAAGGCCCAAGCTCCTCCACATCTTCTCTTTTTAAAACTTAAGCCTTCATGTATGCATTATGTGTTAGATTAAAAAATAAATTACTAGAGACTGATAAATATTAGGTGTCACCCATTTGTACTGAACATTCTTATTTTTCCAGATAACTGCCATGTTCTCCTCTTGAATTATATATTTCTCAAGAGTTTAAATCCATGGAGAGTTCTGCTGTTGAGATATTACAAGTACCTTTTTTTCCTCTTTTGAACATTAGTTAAAATAATTTTGATTGAATTATTTAACTTATTGGCACAGCTCTAGCTTTAACTGTACTTCCAAATGTTCCATGATCTCACTGTCCATTTCCATGCATGTTAACGTTTAAGCTGTGTTCTGATGGTCTAACTCATTTATATCATATTGTGTATGGATATTGTGTGTATTTTTAACAACATTTAATATTGGATAAAATATATTTGTACTTAAGAAACCCGGCTCTGCACTCTTCTGTTTGTTTTTTTTTAAAGCATATCATTAGGATATAGCAGTGAATAATGATGATAATAATAATCTTTATAGACTTACCTTGTGCACATTACCTATAATTTTTTTTCTACAGATATTGATGATACTCAAATTCTTCCACGTCCATCTCGAGTCAGACATTTTTCACAGAGCGAGGACACTCCAAGCGAAGTTTTTGGTGCACTGAATGAGGAACAGCCACTGCCAAGAAGCAGCAGCACATCTGACATCCTGGAACCATTCACAGTTGAACGAGCCAAAGGTGCAGTTCCTGTCATTGACAGTTCATCCCATCATGCGCCAAGTTTACAGAGTTCCACTGAGACCTCTTCAATATATAGATCCACTGAAAGTCATATTACTGATACGAATAGCAGAGAGTCCTCCTTGGAAGTTGGGGATAGTATTTATGACCATCTCTGTCATTTGATAGGGCCAGTAGATCTTGCAAATACATCCTTTGAACAAAGCCAGTATGTTGACCTTGAAGGTGAAGATGATCTTCTTTCCTCTCTGAGAGAATATCTTAAGGAAAAAGAAGAACCTTGCAGTCACTATGAGATAGATAAATTTGAGGCTTCTCCTCCTGAAGTCGATACAACAGAAAATAGAAATGATAGTTCACCACTGGATGAATTAGAGTATAGAGATCAGACTGTTAAATATGCAAGTAGCAACACTGTTGCCGAAAGAGCTGAACATGTAGAACAAAACCAAAGTGGCTTTATAAGTAATATTGCACCTACCCAGGTAGACAGTTTTACAAGAAATCAAGCGATCGATAAAGCCAAACAATTAAATATTGATAAACAAAATGAAAGTTTATTTGAGCATGGGTCAAGTAGCCCTGATAACAAAGAAAGGAAGAGATACCTGTACAGACAAACAGCCACTGAAGTTGATGTAGATGTAGCTGTGGAAGTAGCTTTAGCTGAAAAGCCTAGAAGTGCCCAGTTTAATGAAAAAATAACCTACCCACGTGTTATGCATGCAAAGAAAGTTCTACCTAAAGCACCATTTAACCCTGAAATGCCTCACGCTACAGGCAAACTTTTACCAACTAAAAGGAGTATCTCTGAAACAGTAACCCATAAGGCCAAAATCATGAAAATAACTGCTAAGAAACGAAATAGTGTTCATGTTACTTTTAGACCATCTACTGAGTCTGTTCAATTTTATAACCCTTTAGAAAACAAAGAGGCCCCCTGGAGGGCAAGACTTCGTAAACTCGGTGGCTTCAGTAGTGGTAGCGGTAGTGGCAACACAAGCACCAGCTCATCTGCTGTCTTGGAGCTAGTCAGACCAGGAGTATATAGACCTCTAGATGCAGCCAATGCAGCTTCAGTTAGTAGTAAACAGACTAAGGAATCCACAGAAGCTCAAACACCCATTTTGCAGAAAGAAGGTATTGCAGCTAATCAGTTGCATAATCGTAGTGTACCTAGGTCATCAGGTCAGGAGTCAGGACCACAGCAGGGCTCCCTGGGTGGTGTTTATAAAACTGTTGTACATGCTCTTTCGAAGCCGAAGGCAAATGTTTCCCCACAGAGGCAGAACAGAATACCAGCAGAGGCTCCACTGAGGGATCTGTACAGTCATGTAATGGGCTATTTTGGAAGGAAAGCTGCAGGTGAGCACTAACAGTGTGCACAGTGCAAAAGGAGAAAGGCAGCACCAGTTTGGCTTAATGCAACTGAAGCAAGCTCTTATAAGCAATCAAAAGGCTTTGGGATGATCACTGCTTTCCCTGTTTGGTTATGCATGCGCCTTTAGCCAGCTGAAATTTTCCCCAGCATAAGTTATGTTTACATACTTTAAATTACTAATTTCCCTTTTAAAGATACTTAGTTGAACCTCTTTGCTGCTGAAGAGCATCAAGTTAGGGAAGAGGAAGAGACAGTAAATGACCTACCAAGGGATCAAATGCAAGTCTCCCTGCATCATAGCCTACACTAGAGGGCTTTGAAATTCAGCCTACTGTATGGCTTTCAGATATATATATATATATATATATATATATATATATTTTATTTCAAGTGGAATAGTAAGTCCTGGTACTTATTGTTTGTCTGTCTGGTAAAAAGACTCGGCTATCGGCTAAAATTGCTAGTTCATTTAGTATGTTTTCTTCCTCCTCCTCCTTCTCTCCTCCAAAACAAAAAATTCTCCCAAAATTAGGCTTTGAAGTTGAGACTTGGCCTTTAATCAATTATGTAACACATACAGAATATTTTTAACATTAAATAAAACAGAGAAATTTCTTCTTATTTGGATGGTTTCATTAGAACAATCCAATGTGGCTTTAGTAATTTTTTGTTTGAACCATTTCAAAACATGCTTTAAGCCTTTCTGTATGCATTCACTGAAGTGGATGCAGTTACACCTTGGCAATCTCTATCATTGCTTTCTTTTTCTTTGGATCATGGATGTGCATAAAGGTCTCATGTAGTCCTTCTTCAGCTAAATATGGGACCTCTGTGGACTGATCAAACAAGAACAAGGCTATTGTTCTAATATTCATCATCTTAGTTCACAACTTAAATAACTTTAAATGAACAATAAATTAACTTTCAGCAGTAAGGTAGGTTTTCCTTTTTACACTGTTATGCTAGCATGATTAACAGAATGTTCTGTCATGCATCCTGCATTGAGATGTTAATGCCACCTGAGGGCAGTCTTTGTAGGCATACCACAATAACAATCTGGGCAGTGGTACTAGTATCATAATGTCTCAGAAAAAAGATTCTTTCTATATCATTTGTTTTAACATATTTTATGTAGTTTCTCCAAGATAAACAGTTTACATTTGCAAAAGTAGTGAGACACAAATTATTTTGAAATATCATTTTATTTGAAATTTTGATATTAAGGTCTTACGTTAAATTCATATAATTTTCACTGTAGTCTCCTGAGGGATAATTTTTATCTAAGAATATGAATTTGAACAAATTGCAACCTTAAAGGCTAAAATGCTATAATTAGTTGCAACATTCATAGTATAATTAAGGCAATGTAATTCTATAAAATGTGGAAACTAAAAGAAATTAATTAGTTGTTCATAAATCACTGACCATTTAAAGAGTTTTTTTGAGTTTGTATTCCATGTTGCACCATATATTTATTTTTTATTACATAAGATTTTATTTGCAAGTATACTAACTGTATACAGTACTACATTGACATTTATCATATTTCTTTATCTAGTGTACTTTCTTCTCCAGCATTGTTCCTCATTAGAAATAATAAAAATTCTTAGGATTTGTATTTTTTTTGTGATGTGGAGGAAGGGAGGAGGGATATATGCTGTATCCTTAAAGCAAGCATTAACAACTTTGAGTAGTGCTTATCTGTAAGCTTTCTTGCTCTTTAAGGTTATACTGGAAATTAACTAACACCCGCTTAGTGGGGAGGAAAAAGGAGATTTACTAATTCTTAAGACTGAATCTATTCAAGAGGAGAAAACTCTTAAATGCATGTTTGGGAAGTAATTTTTTTTTTTTACTGACCTAGGTTTCTTGATTTGACTTCTGTTTTTTAAAATGTATTTTTAAAAGTATCCCTTACTATATGTAGTCATTCATTTGCTTTTAGTCAATAGAGAGGACATGAGTCAAAAGCTGCACCCTCTTGCTAGCGATATTGGCAGTAGCAATACAAATGTTCCTGACCTCATGGATGAGTTTATAGCTGAGAGACTCCGCAGTGGTAGTGCATTGGTAAGCTTTTATGACTTTTTTTGCATGTAAAAACAATATGCAAATACATTATAAAACTATTGCTCTAATTACAGAAATATTTTATTCTGGATTTTAAGAACCAGAAATACATTTGAAAATTACTGCCCATTAGATTGTAAATCTGTTTGTCATGTTGCGTGTATATTATGTCACACACCATGACTTAAAAAACAGGATTTACAATCTAATGGGCAGTGACATAATATTCACACACCATTTTATGCTAAAATTCTTCATTATTGATCCCGCAAACAATGTCACTTCACGCAAATTAGTATTCTATTGCATCGTCTCTTTGGGTTGAATGGCACCAATCCTGAGCCTAGTTACTTGTATGCATAAGTGTTTACATGATCAAAGCCTGAATGTGTGTATTAACATACACAGGGTGGTATTGTATATTGTTCTGTGAAGGTGTATTTACTGGCACAATCTAGAAAACTAAATATTTTTAAAAGGTGTGTAGTTTGCCTTTGCTTCTTTTCTTTTCACTTCTGCTTATCAAGATATTTTTGTATCAATAGCTTTCTGCTCTAGAGCCTGACTTTTTCACTCGTGCCATATTTGATCAGTAATGCCATGTTTGAGATGTCCTCATTCATAATCATGTAAGCAGTTCTGTATTACAAGCATTGGATTGAGTTATCACTGAATGATTATGAAAAGAGGCAGCTGATTGGAGAAGATAAATGTTTTGTTAATTGGCAGCGATGGGAAAGGAAAAATATAAAATTACTGTTTTATTGCAAGTTTTTCTGTCAACGAAGAGACTGAATGGGAAGCAATTTAAATTTATTATTTCAGACTTAATGATCACTCCAATTTTGTGTGGCTAGCAAATTCCTTTTCAGTAGGTTGTGGATGTATCCAATGCCGTTCTAAGGTTTGCTCACATATAAAGTTTTCAAAGAGTAGTTGGGCTCCTTAATAGCATGGGGTAAAGGAGGAACAATTTCCATGTAGTTAGTTCGGCTTGATTTATCTTCATATCTGATGAATGATAGATAAGTGGCAAGTGATTTGCCTTAAATGTCTGTTCAAATGCTGGGTTTTTTCTCCTTCAAAGGTAAATCCCATGTTTATCAGATTTGAACTGTTGGTGCACAATATATTGCATAGTCCCAATACAGCCTACAGCATGTATAGAACAAATTGCCAATCCTTTATCTTGTTGCATGTTCCATTATTCAATTCCAAAACCACTGAATTTTTGGCCAATCTTAGTGTGTATTTAAAGATGTCTTCTTTTTTTTTTTTTTTTTTTTTTAATTACACCATTCAAAATCATTTGACTCAGATGTTACTTATGCTCCTCGTTCTTAGAAAAGATCTGGTTCTTTCTCTATATGATTCAAAGTTGAATATCATGTGTTGTTACTAAGGAATGAATAACCTTCTACTCATAAAATCAAATTAACCCTTACTATAAAATGGAAAATGTTAACTGAATTATATCAAAGTCATAAACTCAGTCTATGGTTTTGGTAAATCAATTTATTCCCAACAAAACAGAAATAGACACAAAAGGCAGACGAGTGAGGAAAAGGGAAGAACTTTCTTTTATAAGTAGGTGGTCAGACATGTTGACTGTGCCTGTTATCAGTTCAGGCAGGAAACATGGCTCTTACCTCAGTGTTGTAGAAAGTTGTGGTCCCTGCTGAGGTCAGCTGGAATGAGGAATTGAGACCCAGTTGCTGGATGGAATTCTCCCTTGATCTTATGGCAGATTTGTAAAGGGAATGTCAGGCAAGGTCCAGATTGTTAGCCCAACAAGTGCTAAGTTGTTAGATCCATAAACTCATAGAATATTAGGGTTGGAAGAGACCTCAGGAGGTCATCTAGTTCAACCCCCTGCTCAAAGCAGGACCAACGTCATCTAAATCATCCCAGCCAGGGCTTTGTCCAGCTGGGCCTTAAAAACCTCTAAGGAAGGAGATTCCACCACCTCCCTAGGTAACCCATTCCAGTGCTTCACCACCCTCCTAGTGAAATAGTTTTTTCCTAATCTCCAACCTAGACCTCCTCCACTGCAACTTGAGACCATTGCTCCTTGTTCTGTCATCTGCCACCTCTGAGAACAGCCTAGCTCCATCCCCTTTGGAACCCCCCTTCAGGTAGTTGAAGATCCTAGAAACATCAAACTTATGTCATGAAAACTATACCAACCTGGTGAAACCTGTAATTAAGATTAGATAATAGGGAAAGGACAAAGGAAAGAACAGATCAGGTCTAGTGTTTAAAAAACAAACAAAAAAATTCTCTCACCGGTTACCTTTAGTCTCTTAACTTTTAGTTCATAGAAAAGTTCAGGATGTTTCATAAAAAAGCTTTTCCAGATTTTTTGAGTTCTCCATCCTCACCCAAATAGTCCTAACTTGTTAAAGGGGCAATTGTGAGAGTCCAGGAACACAAGGCTTCACACAAGGCTTCGAACACTTCAGTCTTTTCTGGGTAAGAAAGGATCTGTAGGTTCCATCGTCACAATACATTGAATAGGTATTCAAGTGAATATTGAGTATTATGTTTAGTGTCTAGGGAATTAAGATATACATAGCATTTGACTCTTGGTGCATATTGAGATTCTGCTTTCAGTTTTGTAGGCTGCAAGTCAAAATTTGTCAAGATTGTTTTATGGAGTTTTTTCTCACAAATACTTAATGAAAGCTAAGGTTGAAAAATATGTTTAGTATTTTGGAGATAATTTTCAAAATATTCTCTCTCCATATTCTCTGCATCTCTCTAGTTTTAACAAATGTTTCACATATTGGCCTCGTTCCCAGTCTTTTGAAGTGCATGCACATTTGTTTGTTCCCTGTTTTTGATGCGCAAAAAGCCCAATGTACAGGTGTGAGTAAGGGATTTGTGTGCACAATGTTATATGCATGTGCAAGATCGACATTTATTACTGGCTCATTGGGTTTTTTGCACACACAACTTAGGCATGTGAAAAGTTCACAAAATGTAGGCCCTAGAATTCTCTGCACTGAGCATTTTTTTGATACAGCTTTAAATACTGGAAGAATGGGTTCAATTATTTTTTAATTATTTTAATAAAGGAGGTAATTTCTAATTAAAACGTTGTAACTTGTATCCTTTCAATAAACTAAGTGCATTTTACAAAAAAAATATACTTTAAAAAAAATCTATATACATCATAATATCTAGACATTTTGAATTTGGTTATTTGTGAACTATTTCCCTGAATATTGACATTTGTAAATGTGTGATAACTGCTTGCTGTGAATAAGGAAACTATTAGATTGTAAAATACTTTATAATTCTTCAATTTTTAGAATGTGACAAGAAGAGGGAGCAGTCCTGGCAGCCTGGAAGTTCCAAAAGACCTTCCTGATATATTGAACAAGCAGAGCCAAATGCGCCCTATAGATGATCCAGGTGTGCCTTCTGAATGGACGTCTCCTGCCAGTGCAGGAAGCAGTGACCTGATCAGTTCAGATAGCCATTCTGACTCATTCAGTGCTTTCCAGTATGATGGCCACAAATTTGAAAGCAAGTATATTTTTCCAAAAGTAGTAAAGTTGTTTTTATCTATGCGTATTAATTTCCATTTTTAAATAGCTTGTATACAGCTGTCTCATGAACAGGATTTCATATGAACATCCCATTGATGTTATCAATAGTTTAGTTAGTGAAGTAATATAGTTCTTGAAAGATGCAGTAATTCTTATTAAAATAGCTTTATTCGCTATTTGTATTGTAGTAGAGCCCAAAGCAGAAATGGGGCCTTACTGTGTAATGTGTTGAACAACCACACCACACAACATACCTAGGAAGATATGGTCCCTACACTGAGGAATGTCTTCATGCATTCATTTTGGAAGTCTTTTTTACTTCCTTGAAACATCAGTTTAAATATAAAAAAGTAAAAACCTTTCTTAGTATACAATCTTTTTGACTATGTAGTTAGGAATAAGAACGAGGAGTCCTTGTGGCACCTCAGAGACTAACAAATTGATTTGGACATAAGCTTTCGTGGGCTAAACCCACTTCATCGGATGCATGCAGTGAAATAGTGAAGCAAAATACTACCTGATAAGAGACAGCCAATCTATTAAACCATTTTTCTTTGAATTTTTTTATTCATGCCACTCCCATTCTTGTTAATGGGAAGAGGCTACAAGTGTCACTGAGGACACACCTTGTACAACCGAGAAGTGATGGGTTTTCTTTGGAAAATCTATATAAAATGTAGGAATTATTTACTTTAGAAGTTAAATAACTACCCAGATAAAACCTGTGCTTTCTTACTGGTGTAATTTGTAAAGTGTAAAAAAGCCAAAAAAAAGGAGTGAGAACTAAAAATTACAAAAAGAGACTATGAATCTCAGTAATGATTGAACCTGGTGATGTTCTAAACAAAAAGAGACCTCAACCATGTTTGTAGCTGTTTCCATCACTTTACACTGATTCAACAGATATTGTAGGCTTCAGAGCGACACGTGGAATGACAATCCTGGAATCTTACTATATAGCCTTAACTATAGCAGAGCGACAAAAGCTACATTGGCTAAACTGATTTGAGCATGAAATTTTGTCTTTAGTGTTATAATCTCAAAGCTGTCAAATCTAAAACTCAGGATATAAAACAATCAATTTAGTACTATTTGCAGAAAACTGTCATTTTCCATAATATTCTCAATTAAAGTTGATATTTAGATGTTTTCTTTTAGGCACCCTAGGGCTTGTTTACATGGAGACTTAGTGCTCGGCAAGCTAGGATGTAAATCTACATCGCACTAGCATGCTGTTTAGACCATTCTGTGATGCCCTAAAATTTCTGTAGTGCTTCAAAGTGCACTGTGGAACTTGTAGTACACAGTAGCAGAATCCACATGGCCAGTTAGCACTTGGCAAACTGGTGTGGCAAATATTCACACCTTAGTTTGCTGCACACTGTCTCCATGTAGACAAGCCCTCAGTGTTGAGAGCAGATTCCATAATTTGTGCATTATATTATACCTAAATGATGAGAATGAAGTAAAAAATATTTGACCTTGCCAACTAAATAGAATGCAGAATATGCAATAGCAGTGTGTTTTGCATAACTCAATTTTGTGACTGAAACTGGAGAAGCATTTGAAATAGTAAATGGTTTCCTACTTAAATGTTGGTTTTGGAGTAATTTGCTTGAGCTGTTTATTGTTAACATAAAGGGGTGTATACATTTTTACACGGACCATTTTGGAAGTGTCTTTGGTTGGCAATGTTCTTTAAGTTCGTGTTCATCAACAATGGTATAATTAACCACGTAGCTCTTTCCTTACTATAGGTTTCAGTTTTGGCACTGATGCTGGGACACCAGCTTCCACTGAGATTGATGCAATTTCAGGACATCAGCAGAGTGCCGAGGAACAGGAAGTGGCTAGTCTAACTACCCTCCACATTGATTCTGAAACAAGCAGTCTTAACCAGCAACCATTGTCTGCTGAAGCTGCAACTATTACTGGTAAAGTAGTTGTAAAAATAAATAGATTTTAATTTCAAATATTTTCCCATTCATGCTGAAGAATACAGGTAGCAACTTTGCAATTAATATATTTTCTGTGTACACTGATATTTGGAATTCAGGTATTGTGTTAATTGAAATCCTTATGAAAACTGAGTGAAATAACCTGACTAGGAAAAACTTCCTCTTGACTTACATGATCAGCAGATATTGACATAGAGTGCTAAGTATATGTTTAGTCTTTTCTGGAAAAATTGACAGATTTATCATGTGGAAAACTGTGAGTACATAATATACTGTATCTCATTGATGAAGTGTTACCAACTATTTTTATCATTACTAGAAAAACAACTAATTTTTTTTATATAAATAACTCTTTAAAGTACTCTGGTATATAGTACTTTTTCAGATCAACTTACAGCTACATCATGGGATGCCTGAGACACTCCTACCTCTTACGTTCTCTCAGGGTGTTCTGTTATGGAGCTTGATGCTTTTGATATGTAAAACATCAACATGTGCACCATACAATCCATGTTCACTTGAATGTTGAGTTACTAGATTTTTTTCTTCTCCCCACCCTTTTTAACATGGTAAAAATCAACCTCTTGAGAACTAGATTGTGGAAAGAATCTTCTCCAAGGCACATCCTGAGGAAGTGTCTGAGTTTACTAGGGCCAGGATTTATGGATTCCATAGTCAGTTTCACATCCCTTGTTCTCTAGCTGTTTTGTATAATGCTGTGGCAGTTGCAAGCCAAGGATCAAACATGCTTGCTACTTTGAAGTTTCATCTTTGCAACAGAACATCTGTACCCTGGGCTGTGGGGGTCTATAACAAATCAAACTCCTGCATTTTGAGAAATATTGAAGACATCTCTACTTGTGGCAGATGAGCCATAGAAATACTCTGTTCCTTTCCTGAAGCTGTCTTTATACTCCGAGAAGCATGGTATTAGCTTCCTTTAGACATTTTTTTTTAGTCCCCTCCATATTTATAAACTGTAGTGGCTTTGTTCAGTTGTACTCTTGCTGTTTTAATTCTTTCTTTGGCATGGAAGTGTTAAGAGGATTAATCTTACTGCCCTAGTTTCCTTCAAATTGTTTGTTTGTTGAGCCAACATTTCAGGGATAGGCAATTTTTGTTTGGCAAAGATACTTATTTTTGTTAATTATTTAGCTCTGCTTTCCAGTTTCTTAGTGGGAAATTTTCTTGCTGGAGTATTAACAGGAAATGAATGAGTTTGTCTATCACTGTTCATTCAGTAGCATTAGAGCAAAGTGATTCTGCAGTACGCTTTGTAAGAATTAGAGGCAACTGTGATGGAGTATCCTTTAGTTTTCTCAAAAGAACTCAGTAGCTTATCACATTCTGCATAATTAGTCTGCCCTTTCCTTTCCAACTCCTATACAGAATTGTTTTGGTCACTATATCTTTCTATGTGGAGAGAGCAGAAAACAGGAGAAGAAATAAAATAAACTTTATTTTAAGAGGTTTTAAATACAGTACTTGATGTACTCTCTTCCCCATGCCTCCCTCACCCTTAAAATAAGTATTTTCTGCTTCTGTGTGGAAAGGAGTAAATAATGTCCTTTTGGAGAAGTCCTGGAACTTCTTAGCCTGAAATGTGCATTTTAAATAAGGCCTGAGGAAAAGATGGAGAACAAGCAACCAGTAGCTAATAAAAATCCTTTACCTTTTAACTACCAGAGGGAAACAGTATGCTGTGTTGCAGAGCAGTGCTGAAAGGGGGAAAAGTACTTCCCCAGGATATATTGGTGGTGGTTTTCAGATGTTTTTTTTATTTGGTGTCCACTTTCGTGAACTGCTACTATCTTTTTATTATAATGGCACTAATTACAATTCCATATTTAAGGTTGTGTTGAGTTTTTTCACTTGAAGCAGGATAGAAATCCCTGTATTTCACAGTTGGGCAATTTAATTTAGTTTCCTTATTTACCATAATCACTGTTCAGACAACAATTGAATTTACTTTAATGCTTTCTAGATATTATAAATCTAACGTTTAAAGAGAGAACAATTAATTAAAAATCATTGTTTTGCAAGTTAGTCTTAATAGCCTTACCATTTTGTTTTGTTTTTTTTTGTTCTTGTAGCTAAATTAGTTGCTTTTGGAACTTCACATACATACATGTTGATCATGACATCTCAAATATAGGCTACATTTGTCTAAAATTTAAAAATCAGACTTTCAGCATTTTCATGGTAACAACAAGTTTATTTATGCTTAGGTAAGCTAGGGGTTAAATCACATATCTCCCATGTTCTCTGCTATTTAACAAAGCTGCCTGAGCTCGGCTGCTTATGGGGATCTCCAGCCAGCTCCTGACTCAAAGGCAAGGTGAACTGTGAGGCAAGAGAAGCAGAACCGGAGAACCGAAACATATCAGACACCTGCTCTCCTTTCCCAGGCTTGTCGGTAGTGGAGACCTGACAAGGATACCAAGAAATAATAAAACATCAGGAGATGTCTTTGCAGCATTGCTACCCAGCACTGAATTTTACCTCCCTTGGTAGTTGAAGGAATAAGAATTTTCATTTAGCTACAGTTTGCTTGTTCTTTGTATTTTCTCTGGCCCTATTTTTCACATTCAGGAATTTGGACACCAATTAAGTCATATGACTTAAGCATATATGTAAAATCTATACCTATTCAGAAAAATAATCACTTCAGTGGGACTTAAACACATGCCTAAATGCTTTTACTGAATTGGGATCTTGGTGAAGGAAGGTGGGAAGAAACTTGTTTGGTTGAAAACACTGAAAGTATTGTCAGAGAAAATAAATACTCTAAAACGATTTGTACTTAATGTAGACATTTGTCAATTAATCCATGAACACGTTTTGGTATCAGTTTATCACTTGACTGATGACTTCTTTCACAGCACTATTCACATGGCCATCTGCTTGTGGTGTATATCTTCTTGGCCAGATTTGATTATTAAAAAAAAGCTCAGGGCTTTTTTTAATGTTATGTTTAGAAAACTTTTCAGAAGTTCAAAGAAATAGAAAAGATTTTTAAGGTAACTTTTAAAAAATTGCATTTACAGGCTCTGAAAGTGCTTCTCCAAGCCAATCTGCTCTTGGATCCCGATCACAGACACCTTCTCCTGCCACTTTGAATGCAGATCATATTGAGCAGAAGGATCTGCAGCTGGATGAGAAGCTCCACCACTCGGTTTTACAGACGCCAGATGACCTAGGCAATATCTGGAATAGAAAACTTTAAAATTGTTCTTTCTTTCTTTTTCAATGCAATATAATTAATAGCTAGTATTCCTTTAGTATGGAACAGTCTAATACAAGGCTTTTATATTAATTTACATTGACAGATTTTGAAACTTTTGAATGAAAATAATTTCCTTAAAGCTACAGAAAGCCCTGTGTTTTTTGTGTACCACTGCAGGTGCTTATCAGTGGATTATTTGGATTATCAGTCCAAAAAACCTTTTAATTGTTTTTATGTTTAAAATCACAACAATTTAATGTAATGTTCAGTATTGTCCAGAACTGCATCATCACTAATACATAAGTAATGAAGCATCATTACATTTGTATGATGCTGTCATGTAATTTTAGAACATCTTTTGTTTTTCTCTTCTGATTTATACAAACTCTTAGTTGAGGCTAAATGGTACCCTTTAATTGTGTGGCACACTTGTTTTGTTGAAATGTTTGTAAGTCAAGAAATTGATAGTTGTTTATGGAAAGGTAACTTTTTTCTCTGACCCTATATGAATCAACTATACCTAACTGCCAAACTTCATGCACAAGAAACCCTTAACCACTATGGTGTAAATGCAGTAAAGGTATATAGAGAATATCTATCCTATTGTACATACCTGCATTTTCCTCCCACATATCCTATATGAACCACTGACCCAAAATCCAGACCGTCCTCCACAACTCACTGACAGGGATGTGTGTGTATATATGTGTGTATATAAAAGGATATATATATATATACATCCTTTTATTTTATTTTAATAGTGTTTTCCCATAGCCACTATGGCCCAGACTTTTTTTAAAAAAAAAAAAAAAAGCACAGTATTCAGTTGGGGCCAGATTTTCAAGAGAGCTCAGATCCCATTTAGGCATCTAAATAAGTGGCCAGATTTTCGGAAGAGTTCACTATGTTCTGGTGCTGTGAGAGGTTTTGAAAATCTGACCATAAGTGTCACAATTGGAGCTGCTGTGCACGAACACTTTTGAAGTTCTCGCCCTCATATAAGTACCTAAATGCGAACTGAGTAGAGAGGGTTGGAAATTTTCTGATGGAACATATTTCTGTCAAAAAATGCAAATTTGTCGAAATCAAAACATTCCATGGGAGCATGTCGATTTTCACAAAATCCCACTGGAAATCAAGCATGTCTCTTTCAGTTTCCTTCCAGCTTGCCTCCCCAGTGTTTGCTCAGAGGTTCTAGGCTCCTGGCTAAGTCCTGGAAGCCCTGACTCTCCCCACATGGCAGGCTACCAAGGCTCTGGCCAGCTTGGAGAGCCTCAGAAATGTTTCAAAAGGGTGGAAATTTTTTAACTTTTTCAAAACTCAATTTTGGAATTCTCATTCTGCAGGAAATTTTTAAAAATTCATTTTTTCCATTTCAGAGCATTGTTTGTTTATGAAATTCTGGAATTTCTTGTGGTTTCCAGCCAGCTCCTGTGTGTGTGGTGGGGGAGGGGTGGGTTGTTTGTTTTTTTGTTTGTTTTTTTTTTTAAACTGGCTCCAGCTGTGTGCTGAGCACTTTAAAATCCTAGGCATTTTGAAAAACTAATCCTGTGTATCAAAAATTCAAATCTAACCTCATTCTCTTTCCAAAAACTATATCCTCGGTTTGTAATGCTCAAATAAGATTTTAGATTTTACCATACTGTACCATAAAATACTACACTATGGTCCCATATCTCAGCTGCCATCCATATGAAGTGGGTTTTTTGTTTTTGTTTTTTGAGAAACCACAGCATTGAATATCCGACTTTCAAGTGCTTGTGCATAGTATTTATAATTGGCAGTTTTTAATGTTTAATATCCGTTGATAGATATTTACCAGTCTTAACTTATTTAGGCTTTTGGGGGGCTAAGAAAAGTAGATAAACTATCTGCCAGCTGGAAAAGTAGGTTTTATTTGCACTACTTTGAAGTGGAGAGAACTGCATCTTGAGTGATGCTTTCAGGCTCCTGGGCTGAGTTACTGAGTATTGTCCCCTCACTAGCTGACTAAGGAGGGACTAGTGGCAAGATACAGCAGTTCACACTTTCTCCAGGATTCTCTTCCCTAATTTGCAAGTAAGGGTACGTCTATACTTACCTCTGGGTCTGGCAGTAAGCAATCTTATCTTCTGGGATCGATCCCGGAAGTGCTCGCCGTCGACGCTGGTACTCCTGCTCCGCGAGAGGAGTATGCGGAGTTGAAGGCGGAGCCTGCCTGCCGCGTATGGACCCGCGGTAAGTTCGAACTAAGAGAGTTCGACTTCAGCTACGTGAATAACGTAGCTGAAGTTGTGTATCTTAGTTCGAAATGGGGGGTTAGTGTAGACCAGCCCTAAGAGTCAGTCATGGTAAATGCTAAAGGAAAAAGGTCCAACTGCTTTAGTGAATAAGATTTAAAGCCGAAGGCAAATTTTCTGACGATCCTTTGAATGGGGAACGTTGGAGATTTGCAGCTTCATTGAAGCAAAAGTATAAATGAAATGTCTTTAGTAAGGAAAAGTAGACTGATGTAGTTAATTTAATAACAAGATCAGATGACTCAGTGCTAAAGTGGCTAGCTCTATAAGAAATACCTTTATTGTACTTAGTCTGCATACATGCCTTATCCATTTATTACTTGTTTTAAGGAAACTATTCATGATTTAAATATCAGACCTTATTCTACTTTACCAAAGGTCGTTCTTATTGTACATTTTTTCTCCTATTACAGAAACTAGTGAATTCCCATCAGAATGTTGCAGTGTGATGGCAGGGGGCACCCTTACAGGATGGCATGCGGATGTTGCTACTGTAATGTGGAGACGAATGCTAGGGATTTTGGGAGATGTCAACACCATTATGGACCCTGAAATTCATGCGCAAGTTTTTGATTACTTGTGTGAACTCTGGCAGAACCTGGCTAAGGTACAAGAACCTTCTCTACAAACCAGCTTGATGGGGCAAGAGCTTGAGAATGGATCAAAAACTATAAATTTCTGACGTACTGCCTCTGTGTTCTTAAATAATTACAGATAAGAGATAATCTTGGTATTTCAGCTGATAACTTGACTTCACCCTCTCCACCAGTTTTAATCCCACCACTGAGAATTCTAACTCCGTGGCTTTTCAAGGTAAATACAATAAACCATTCAGTAGATAAGAGACATTCATATAATATAGAACAATGCTAACATTAACCTGTTACTTCGTTTGTGTAATAAGTACTTTTTTTTAAAAACTGTAGGCAACCATGTTGACTGATAAATACAAACAAGGCAAGCTACATGCTTATAAGCTTATTTGTAATACAATGAAGCGAAGACAAGATGTTTCTCCAAATAGGGATTTTTTAACTCATTTCTACAATATAATGCACTGTGGACTTCTTCATGTTGATCAGGTAAGTGGTTTTTTTTTACATATTTTTTTTGAATTCAGATGAGGATGTACAATATAGCTGAAATGGAGTCATGTCTCTGTCAGAAAATACTGGATGGATTTTCAATTAAATAATTTAACTTGGTAATTAAGAATTAATACTTCAGCTTATATCCTATTGCTGAGCATTTGCCTTGGTAAATCACACTCCTAGTAATGACCACAATCATAACCTGCTATGCACATTTGTGCAGGGGCGTAAGGAGGCAGAAGGTGCCCTATTTTTCATCTATACAGGCTATGCTATCCATTTTGCAGGTTGCAGCATGTAGGAAAGAGAAACAAGCAACTTCTGGGAGGCTTCCCTCCCTCCTTTCAGTGCACCGACCTTTGCAGTTGGGCTGGTGGGAAAGTAATTGTGCCAGGTACAAAATTGGTACAGATTGCTACTTCTCTTTCCTCCCATCCCAGGAGCAAAGTAGCAACAAAGGACCATATTGATTCTGAGTCACAACGTGGTTCTTGGTCTGCTCCCTGGCTGGTGCAATTACATGCTGCACGATACCTAGTGCTTGTGGTAAAATCAAAATCTATCTTAGAATGCATAGCAATATAAATCTTCACTGTACTTTGGTAGAAATCATTAGCTAATCTTCACAGTATTAACTTGCATTTGTTAAGTAGTATTGTCCCAAATTTTCAGTGGAGAAACCTTTATGAAAAGGTTAAGTGACTGTCAGCGCTGGATTGAGACCTCTTGTGGTGCCAGAATTCCAGACATATGTGGTCAGTGTTGCCATCCCCAAGTGTTCAAAAATCATGGGTCAGGTCCAAAAGCCCATGAGATTTAAAAAAAAAAAAAAAAAAAAATTGGCAGTTTTTTTTGTCTTGTTTCTGAGCCTTTAGGACACACTTATGGCATGGTTTCAAGCTTTTCTCCACACACATGAAGTCTATAAACTTACTGTTTTATGAAAGCGGAGGTTCTCGTGAAATAGGACTCGGGAGAGCGGAGGGTGCTTTTTAGAAAAACACCAAATATTGTGAGTGGGCAACACTGCTATTTTTTCAGAATTTACTGTATTTCCAGGTAACCATTTAGTGTGATTCTTTAGCTGACAATTGAAATCTTTTCCCTCAGCTGTGCTGTGGGATAAATGAAGTTAATTTTTCCCTTATGTTCTTATGCTTCCTTTTAGAGGAGGAAATATAGAACAGATCAGTTAATGTTAAAATGCATGAAAGAAACTAAAGACATTTCACAGCTTAAATTTTTTTCCTGATGGCTCTTATCTGTGTGAAGTAGGTGTTCTTTAAGTAGATGCAGACATGTATTGCACTTAGGTGTGTGCGTGCCTGGCGCTCGGTAGCCAGGGACTTTTGTCTAGCAGTACCCATAGAGGGGCGGCATATTTTGTTTTAGTCTAGTTTATTGTATATACCTAGCTTTAGTCAGTGGTTAGTAGAGAGTGTTAGTAGGCCTGGTCTACACTGGGGAGTGAGGGGGGAGGAGTCGATCTAAGTTACGCAACTTCAGCCACATGAATAACATAGCTGAAGTCAGTGTACTTACATCTACTGATCATGGTGTCTTCGCTGCTGTGAGTTGACTGCTGCCACTCCCCTGTCGACTCTGCCTGCGCCTCTCACAGCGGTGGAGTACAGGAGTTGACGGGAGAGCACTCAGGGGTCAATTTATCGTGTCTAGCCTAGTCGCAATAAATCGACCCCCGCTGGATTGATCGCTGCCCGCCGATCTGGCGGGTAATATAGACATACCCTTAGTTGATAGTGTTCCCCGCTGATGCCCGCACCAGGGTTTAAATGCTCTCCTTCATGTGGAGAGGCGATCCCCAACAGCGACACCCCCACATGAGGTGCTTGCTTTGTCTTGGCAAGGCCCACCTTACAGACCATTCTTCAATCTGTAGATCATGCAAGAAGTGCACTCGGGTGGTGCAGGGACCTTCCTCTCAAGTAGCATCTGCTTGAACAGGCCATGCGGCCTGATCCAGTACTGAAGCCCTCCTCAGGCTGAAGATGGCCGTCGGGCTCAGCGAGCGCTACCACCTCTCATTCTGGGACAGGTGCTTCTCTGAAGAGGCAGAGGAGCTACTCTCCATTATTGGTGCTGAGGAAGAGGTCTCATAAGACCAATCAGGACTGCTCCAGGTCGCAGCGCAACTCCTCTGCCTCACCCAGGAAAAGCACAGATCAGCATGTGATCAGTTCCGGTGTATGGGATGTCACAGGTACCAAGTGGGAAGGGCATAAACCCTGTATCGTTGACTCCAGTGCCAGCCTCCAGGTCCCAATGAGGGTGATGCCAGTACCAGTCTAGTGGACCTGCTCTGCCTTTCCATTCTGTCCTCACCGCTGGTCCAGGACTTTGCAATGATCACGCCTTCAGCAGCCCCTCCAGTGGAGTGTCCCGCTGAACCTTCATGTCCTTCAGCACTGCACCTAGACGCTCCCTCCTCGTGGTGGGCATGGAGCTGGTACTGGAATCGGTGCAGGGGCATCAGAACCGGGGCCCTCTTTGGCCCTGCTACATTTGATACCTCAGGTGTTCCCATGGGGGCTCTCATCATCCTGGACATCAATGTACTTGGGTGCTTTGGTACCACTGTTGGCTCCGGGACCAATGCTGCCTGACATGCTCAGTACTGTGTTAATCGCGGGAGCTGATTCTTGCCTTGTTCTGGACAATGGAGGACTGAGCTATTGGCTCCCTCAGGCGTCGCTCCGCCCATGTCGCAGAGATCCAGGGGCTCTGATTCCAAGTCAGAGTTGTCATACTTCTACTCCGCATCTCCTAATGAACTCAGGGGCTGCCAATGGACCAGTGTGGCTCTCAGAATTGGCATGTGGCCAGGATAGAGGACCTTAGCCAGGCTTCTACTGGTCACCAGTGCCTACCCATATCAGTGGTCACCTTCGACTCCGTGGGACATTCCTTGTTTGCAGAGATCCCACTTTTCATCCCGCAAAGCTGAAGTCACCTGCCAGTTCAACGGTGGTGACTTTGGATGAGCCACAAGCCCAGGCATCAGCGGTCTTTCTCCCTGAAAAGCCACAAGAGTCCTCCCTTCCAGATACATCTTTCGGAGAGGCAAGAGCCAGTTTTTGCTCAGCCAGGACCCTCTTCCTCATTGCTGGATGATGCAGTGCTGCCCGGTTCAGCCTCCCCTTCTATTCCGGCGGGCTTTAAGGTATGCCAGGACCTTTTACTCCACATAGCCACATCCGTGGGCATCCAGGCAGAGTTTCTTCAGGAGAGCACACGACAGACTGGTAGATATTAAGTCCATTGTCCCCGGGAGTGTGGCCCTCCCAATCAATGATGTGCTCTTTGAGTCAATAAGAGCCGTGTGGGAGTATACCAGCCTCTGTGCCACCAGTGGCAAGTTTCATAAAAAAGTCCTACTTTGGTCCCATGCAGGGATTTGAAGGGTTCTGTTCCCACCCACCCACTAATTCCCTGACCATAATGGTGGAAACGGCAGTGACCGACAGAGTGGGTTCAAGTCTACCACTGAGGACAGAGACTCCAAGTGGTTGGATCTTCTGGGCAGGAAGATCTATACCTCATCGTCCCTACGGATGAGGATTTTAAATCAACAAGCTTTGCTGTCCAAGTATGATTTCCTCAATTGGTCAGCCATGTCTAAATTTAAAGACCAGTTGCCTGAGGCTGGAGTTTCAGGTGTTTGTTGTGGAATGTTGTGTGGTGGCCAAAACGTCCCTGCAGTCCGCCCTTGACATTGCACACACCTCAACCAGCTGATGGCCTTGGAGGTAACTACGAGGATGGCTTCCTGGTGGCAAAATTTGGGATCACTTTGGACGTCCAGCCCATTGAAGACTTGCCCTTTGACAGCTGAGTCTTGTTCTTGGACAGGACTGATTATTTGCACTCCTTTAAGGATTCCAGAGCTACCTTGGGGTCCTTGGGAGTGTACACGCCATCTGTGCAGACTCCACTACGGGGCGCAGCAGCAGCAACAGTATTGTCCACAGCATTCCTTTGCACAACCTTTCTCTGAAACAGTGGGAATACCCTATAAAGAGGGATAGATCCCACAAAAAGAAGCAGGCAGATTCAGGCTTCGGACAGTCCATATGCCCTCCCTTGGCACCTGCTAAGGGCCCATTTGGACTCCTTAGTCCAGAGTACTAGTCCAGTCATTATTCTGCCCTCTTTGTCACGCACACCCCTTTGGGGACAGGCTGGCCCATTTTTACAATGATCGGGACTTGATTACCGCCTACAGCTGGGTCCTACACACTGTCAGATTGGGCTATGCAATTCAGTTCCTTTCCAGGCCCCTTTCCCACCCCTGCTTCCCGTCCCTCTTCAGGGACCCTTCTCATGAGACACTGTTCATCAAGCAGGTCAGCTCTCTTCTAACTTTGGGAGCAGTGGAGGAACACTGAGGCCACAGCTGCTTCTCCTGGTACTTCCTGATACCAAAATCCAAGGGCGGGATGAGACCCATTCTTGACCTTCAGGGCCTTAGCAAATTCAACAAGTACATGAAATTCCGCATGGTCACTCTATTGACTACTCCCCATGCCGTTTCAGAACAACTCTGGACCTTCAGGATGCTTACTTTCAAGTCACTATTCTAACAAGCCATAGGAAGTAACTTCATTTTATGGTAGAAGAACACACTTTCAGTACATGCTTCTCCTGTTCAGCCTCTCTTCTGCCCCCCAATCTTCATCAAATACATGGCAGTTGTTATGGCATATCTCAGGTGGAAAGGAATCCATGTTTTCCCATACCTCAATGACTGGTTAGTGAAGGGTGGCTATATAGAAGACCTTCTCGCCCACATTGATACCACATTGCGTTCACTTTAGTGTCTGGGACTCATTTTAAACATCACAAAGTCAACCTTGGATCCAGCTCAAAAAATTGAGATCACTGGGGCCCTGTTAGATTCCACAATGTTGAGGGCATTTCTGCCGACCAACTGCTTCCAGGCAATGCAACAGCTCTGCAATCTCAGCCCTCCACTACACTCCATGTATGTCTGAGCCTGTTGGGTCACATGTCCGTTTGCATGCAAGTGGTCCAGTTCGCCAGACTGTACCTTTGCTGTCTTCAGATGTGACTCAGGACAATCTACTGCCCTGCCCTGCACTGTCTGAACAGGTTGGTTCGGCCTTCCTCCACCAGTCCTAGATTCCTTGCACGGGTAGGAGTCCCCACGCACTGAGTGCTAGGGAGTCCTTCGCTAGGTCCCTCCAACAAACTCAGTAGTTACCGACGCTTCCTTTCTGGGTTGGTGGGGGGCACATCTGGACTCATTGAGGACCTGTGGTCAAAACAGGAAGCCTCATTCCATATCAATGTGCTGGAACATCGAGCCATCCACAATGCATGTTGTGCCTTCTGGGACCATTTCACCCTTCTAGTGGTTCACCTACTCACCGACAATACCACTGTGATGTACTATGTGAACAAGCAATGGGGAGGCATTCCAGGTTACTCTGCTTAGAGGCAATCAACCTATGGCAATTCTGCATCAAAGCAGACATCACTCTGGTAGCAGTCCAGTTGCTGGGGGCACAAAATTGTCTTCCAGACATCTCAGCAGGGTTCTCTCCCTGAACTATGAGTGGTCCTTGAAGGTGAGTGTCCTCTGGGTTGTCTTTGAGACATGGGGCATCCATGTGATCGATCCGTTTGTGACGAGGGAAAACAGAAAGCATCCCCTATTCTGCTCCTGAGGGGGTCTTAGCCCAGGCTCCCTCTCTGATGTTTTCCACTGGAGTTGGCGGTTGATGCTTCTGTACATCTTTCCTCCTATTCCGATCATGCCTCAGATATCCTCAAACTCAAGGTAGATCGTGCCCAAGCTTATCCTCTTTGCCCCAGCCGAGGCAGTGCTGGTTCCCTTATCTCCTTGCTCTGTCAGTTCAACCTCTCATACCACTTCCTCTCCATCCCAACCTGCTCACTCAGAACCATGGCCACACTCTCCAGCCTGCGATCAGCTCCCTGCATCTTATGGCATGGCTGCTGCATGGCTGAATGAAGACATAGAGCTGTGCTCGGAGGCTGTCCAACAAGTCCTATTCAGCAGTAGGAAGATGTCCACTAGGATGGCCTAGTTGGCAAAGTGGTGTGGTCCGTGGCCCATGGGACCAAACCAACAGGGACTTCCATCCAGGACGTCTTGGAGTAGCTGTTACATCTTCAGAAATTGGGGCCTGCACTCAGTTCACTGAGGGTGCATTTGGCAGTAATATCAGTATCAATATCATCCCCCTAGTCAAGGGAAATCATTTTTTTCCAATGCTATGCTGAAAGGATTTCTGAAAGGGCTTCTCTGCTTACATCCTCCAGTCAGAGAACCAGTTCCCATGTGGGACCTAAACACCTTTCTGGTTGCTCTAATGGGCCCTGCGTTCGAGTCACTTGCATCCTGTCCACTGCCCTTCTTGTCTTAGCTATTGGGAACGCAGTTTTCTATCACATCTGCAAGAAGGTTGTGAGAGTTGCAGGACCTGATCGCTGAGCTTCCTTACACTCAGTTCTCGAAGGGCAAGGTGATGCTGCGACCACACCCAAGGTTTTTATCCAACATGGTCTCTGTTTCATCTGAATCAGGTGGTGTGTGTGAGCTGCACTCTTTCCTGGAAGAACAGTCCCTCCATACTCTGGATGTCAGGCGATGTCTAGCCTTTTATCTAGACAGGAGTAAACCATTTTGTGCTTCACCTTGCCTGTTCATGTCATATACAGACCACATGAAGGGGGCAAGCAGTCTCTGCACAAAGCGTCTCTAGATGGATAACATCCTGTATCAAGACTGCATATGAGAGCGCTTTGGCTATGCCCTCAGTGGATGGAAGCTCACTCCACGAAAGCACAAGTGATGTTGATAGTATTCCTCAGTGCAGGGCCGGCTCTAACCTTTTTGCTGCCCCAGGCAAAAAAAAAAAGAGCGCTGCCCCGCCGTAACCCCCACTGCCCCCCCCC
>NC_048301.1:45901754-45943496 GCF_013100865.1 Trachemys scripta elegans
CCCCCCCCCCCCCCCCCCCCCCCCCCCGCCCCACCCCCCCCCCCGCGTGCGGGGCCCCCCCCCCCAACCCCCCCCCCCCCCCCCCGAGTGCCGGTACCTTAGAAATTGAAAATCTTGATTAATGATATATTTCATGGGTTCGCTAAATCTGCATTCACTTAATATATCATGTAATGTATAGCTGCAAACAAAAGAATTTTAAGACATTTATGTCATTCTTTACATTAAGATTCCATTTACAAATAATTTATAAAGGGTTAATAAATGCTTAGTAGGTATTATAAGCATATTGCAGTCATAAGCAGTACTTGCTATAGTTGGTTATAAGTACCTCAGTAGAAAGTGTAATGACTGGTTATAAGCAACCTGTTGGACTCTACAGTTGATTAGTAAATTTTTAAATTATGCAGATTTTGCTCAGTAATGAGCATAATTACCATTGTCAGTGTGCTTTTTTGTTTAACTAATGAATGTCATATACTTCTTTCCCTTCTTCCCTCCAAGGATATCGTTAATACAATCATCAAGCACTGCTCTCCTCAATTCTTTTCACTTGGTTTGCCTGGTGCTACCATGCTTATTATGGATTTCATTATAGCAGCTGGTAGAGTGGCTTCTTCCTCTTTTCTCAATGTAAGTGTTCATCAGTTCATTCTCTTTTGTGATTGTATGTAATCATGAGATCTTTTAATAGAAAAAATACTATGCAACATTGTTCTTCAGCTAGTGTGTATTGACCTGTCCCAAAGAGAGAACTTAATGCTTAATTATTAAAATCACCAAGTAGTTCATTAAAACATGACATTATAAAAATCCTATATAGAAGGTATATTATAAAGAATGCAAAAATTTGCTGTTTATTCCTGATGTCTGTTTAGCCTCAGAATTGCAGGAACAATTATGAGATAACTCTTAACTAAAAAAACACCACACATAAAGGTGTTTATTTCATCTGTCATCACCCACATGCATATCCAGAGGTTTTTTTTTTGTTTTGTTTTTGTTTTTTTAAAACTTGTAGAAGATGTGCCATATTAACAAACTTAAAGGGAAGGAACATTTTTTATTAGTGTATTAAGTCCATGGCAATTTAACTATAGTAAGTTTTGTACTGATGTTGCAATGTATCCTTTGGGACTACTAAAAAGTAAAAATGTTGCAGTTGGCCATTAAGTGTTGATAATCCTCCATTTTAGGAGAAGTGCTTTGTATACCGTAGATATTACATTGTTACTGTACAAAACACTCCATGATTCACAGAAGCAATTAAATACCTTTCAGCGAGGGATGTTCATATCATACTACAACCTTCAATTAATGCTCACCATGAGCCAGTGTCATCTTGCTCTGTATACATCCTGAGAGATTTAATTTTTAACTGAGCTAGGTTGGTTTTCTCTTCAAAATCTTGAAATATTCAGAGCTCTATTGATGGTGTATGTTGAAGACCTCTTGACTCAAGAATGGGGTTCTTTGCAAAATACTGTCTTAAAAAATAACTACTGCCGGTAAATAATTTCCCCTGTATATTGGTTGAGATGATGTCAGCTTAGTTTTTGGATCATCCAGTATAATCTCTTTGGAGTTTGCTATGGTTACCCAATTACTTAAAGCTCCAGCCTTCCCCTTTTAAAATATTAATGACTGCCCCATACAGTTATTTACATAATTATTAGTTTGTATTGGGAGAAGCATTTCTGCTTCCAGTGCAGAGAATTTACTAATTCTGTCAATGTTTTAAATTGGATCAATTTAAATTACATGGTGGATTTTTTTGTTTTGTTTTGTTTTTACAGTGTTTTCTCTTAAAGTGTTTTACACTTGTAATTCCTCCATGTTGTTGCTGTACAGTGCCCTCCAAGAATGGGGCTGGTGGCTCTTAAAATTGCTAGCTTTTGCATTTGTACTTTTAAATATTTATACCTTTCAGTTATTTCTGATCGGCTTGATTGGCAGAGGCATTATTTATCCTTTTAAACTTTCTATTTTGTGTTTGTTTCTATATATTTTTCTTACGGTGTTTTATCACAAAGGCTATTTAAATTATTCTCTTTTGTGGTAATATAGGATGTAGAGCCAGTACATGGAAATGGAAATTTAACTTATCTGTTTCAACACAGCAGCTTATTTAAGCAGTCTTAGTGTATATCACACAGCTGTACTTTTTGTGATAAATACAAACTGCTTGAGTTTCTCTCTGGCCTCCATATTGTAACCAGGATAAACTTAATAAAAATTCAACCTTATGTAAGGTAGCTGGATATTTCATTCTTAGTGCAATCTGAGTAAATATTTTTTGTTTTTCCCCATCCATAGGCACCAAGAGTAGAAGCACAAGTTCTGTTGGGATCTCTTGTCTGCTTTCCTAACTTATATTGTGAATTGCCAGCTCTACACCCAAACACTCCTGACATAGTTGTGTCTCATTTCACAGATATTAAGGTGGGAATATTGAGAACATATGTATGGTATGCTACCAAGCTGTATTTTTTAGTAGTATAGTGTTCCAGGTAATTTTTACTAATATTTAGACATTCTAATATTCTTTTTAGATCTTCGTAAGTAGAGGACAAAATTTAAGTCCATAAAATTTGTCAAAATAGGCTTTAAACTTCTAAACATGTAGTTATTTTGAAATTATTGTTGATCAACAAAAACCATCAAAAGTGTCTGCATATGTTCCTAAAAGTAAATGTGCATTATTTTGAACATTTCATATGCTTTGTCATTGTGATCACTTAAAAGGTTTCTCAGCTTTAAACATCTCAGAAAGAAGAAAAAGACTTGAAGTTTCTAGATGCACTATTTATTCCACATGCAGTTTATTTTCTTAGGGACTGCCAAAAGCCCCTATGTGCACCTCCCTGGTGGCCACAATACATTAAAATCAGGGAGACTCCAGCATATGAAGTTTGGGCTCTGTGACAGTTTAGCGTAGCTGAAGGCAGTCTGGGTCATGGGTCTGTGTACTACTGAGGTTCTTAAACTGGGGGTCACAGAGTGTAGTGTGTGTGTGTGTGTGTGTGTGTGTGTGAGAGAGAGAGAGAAGCTTTAGGAAAAAAAAACCTTGCTGCACACATTTTACCCCCAGCAATGAATAATTACCAAAGCTGATTCCTCTGGCATATCAGATCCTCAGAAAGCACTGTGCATTTGACTCTAGATGGCACTGTGCATTTTGATGGATTTTTATTAAGCTTGCGTAGCATTATACAACGTCGTTGCCATATGTACACTAACCCATTTGCTACAATGAAGTGTGCACATTTAATTGTACGCATCGACCACAATTGCAATTCACAATTCACTTTTGCTCTTATTACAATGGATCGTTGGCTTATTCATGCTACAGATAAAAAGAAACTCAAGTGAAAACCAAAGAAGCCAAAACTGGTTCAAGTGAAGTACCATCGCTGCATATATATCAGTATATGTACTTGTGTGGCAGGAAGCGGGAGGGGGCATAAACTACTGAGAAGGGGGGTGTGATCAAATACGTTTGAGAACTATTAGTCCACTGTGTCTCTGACTATAGGGATCCTGCAGGTTGCTGCCCCTGCTTCCAATATTAAGAGTGGAATAATGTATGAGGTAGCTCCACAGACCTTGCCCACTGTTTAGAAGGAAATTTAATTCCCTGCACAAAGCCTGTTTACTTGGGCTTTATGGAAGGTGAATTTCACCAGTAAGAACATTTGGCCCTCTTGACTCAATCAGAATGACCTACCCACACATTAAGCAGTGGGAGCCATTGTCTGGCCTATAAGAAAAGATGTGTGGCCCTTTTAAGGACTAGATAGCCAGAGAGTGACTTGCTGCAGCAACTTCAGCCCTCCAGATGTCCGAAAATGGAGGAGACTATTAAGTTCATGCCAGTGCAAGAAAAGCCATCTTTTACCTGGACCAGGTGGAGCAGTAGGAACAACATCACAACAAATTCTTCTGGCATCACATGGGAACAGGAAGCAGGGGAAGAGGCATCTCTTCTCTCCCCCCGTCCCCGTCCCTAAGCCCACAGTGGTAAAAGCAGGCATTTGGTAACAGAGGGGGTGAGGTAGGGAACTCTGCTCAGAACCATAGCAGACTGGTGAGAATGGGGAGGAGCCTTCCCCCTTCCAGCCCGCAGAAGCAGGTGTTTTTAGCAGAAGGGGAAGAGGAGGGAGTTTCAAACTCATCAGTGTGGTGCCACAGCAGTGTGATCAGAACAGGGGAGGGGTATCCCCCACTCCCTTCCAACCAGCCATAGAGGCATGTTAGAACAGACGAGGAAAGAAGTTCCAAACCCAGCTCAGGGGGGACAGACTGGGACTTGAGGGGCCATGGGAGCCCAGGGGTCGGATCCTTGCCACATGGGCAAGGGATTTGACCAAGGTTGGAGGATCCAGGGGTGATCTGTCTACCAAATGGATTCCCCTTTAGTAGGGGGTAATGTGCACCCTGTGGAAGCAAATGCCCCCAGTGGTGAACCAACTGCATTTCGGGGTGGAGGAGCCATCAGAGAATTGATTCAGATAGTCTGGGCAGTTGCTTCTGAAATTGTTTCCACAGCACTAAAATGTTACAAGGTGTAGTGAGTCACCCAGAGCCATGACATTTCAATGAAAAATTTGCAGGACAGGAGAGTGACACGACTGGCAGGGGTGAGTGTGACCAGCACCAGATGGAGGTTGCAGAGGCAGGGTGTGGAACTGAGTCCCTTCTGGCCAGTGCTGCAATGGGTTTCTCGGGGGGGGGGGGGGGGGGGGGGGGGGGGTTTCAGGGAACTTGCCTACCTTTCCTCTTGGGGGACCTAAGTGTGGGAGGGGAGGGTAGTCACCCCATCTCCCACATTACAAGGCAGGAGAAACTGAATCTAGAGGGGTAGCGGAACTAGCAAATAGGCTACAGGGGGTGGATCTGATGCCCTAGGACGAGTTACCAACCTGAGCTTGAGAAGAAGCCAGAATTTACCAATGTACATTGCCAAAGAGCCACACTAATATGTCAGCAGCCCCTCATCAGCTCCCCCCACTCCAACCTTCAGTGCCTCCTGCTTGCCAGCAGCCCACCAATCAGTGCCTCCCGCACCCTCCCCACACCTCTGCGATCAACTGTTATGCGGTGCGCAGGAGGCTGTGGTGGTGGTGTGGGGGAAGAGCAAGGGCGTGGCAAGCTCGGGGGAAGAAGTGGAGTGGGGGTAGGGCCTGGGGCAGAGCAGGGGGTTGAGCACTGAGCACTCTCCAGCACCTTGGAAAGTTAGCATCTATAGTTCCAGCCCCGGAGTCGGTGCCAAGGCAAGGAGCCGCATAGTAATCTCTGAAGAGCCGCATGCAGCTCTGGAGCCACTGGTTGGCCACCCCTGTCCTAGGAGCTGTGTTGTGGATCTCTGTCTCTGTCTCTCTCTCTCACGCACACACACACCAGAAACCTATGGCATTACACAGTTGTTGCAAGCTAACCTTTAGTTGTTGCAGCAACTGTGAGCTTCCCTGGGTTGGGGTGGGGGGTCTGGAAGTGGTAATAATGGAAACCCAGCATGGGCCTGAGTTTGGGAGATGGGCAATACTCAGGTGAGGCAGACCCCTCACCAGGGGCCAGGAACCCTTACTGGGCAGGGGGAGGGGGGGTGATTTTTGAGCACCCTACAACTCACCAGCTTACAAGGAATGTGAATTTGTAGGATCGAATTACTGCCCCAGGGGCAGCAGGTCACTGAAGGTTCCCCAATAGTCAATCATGAATATGGTTATCCTGGGGTGGCTGACCCAGTGGGAGTTCACCAGCTCACTACTATAAATATAAAATTTTTAGTGATGAATATGTAGACTTTGCCTCCCTATCCAATAGTGATAAGTTGACAGAGTGTAAACTGGAGCAGAGCAAGCAGGGCAATCAGATAATCGAGTGGCCAAGGTTGGCTAGAAAATGGAAAGCTGCCTTCCTGATCTATACGAACTTTATTGCAGAGGCTTACCCAGACGAGCCCAGCATTGTTCAAATATATGGATATAATCAGGAAGGCATATAATACATTTGTGGGCATGGCTTGGTTTAACTAGGACGAAGAGTTTAAATTGAAGGTGGCAACACAAACCGGGATCCAGTGGATCATACCACATCATAAGCTGCTGTTAGAGTGGATGGCCTTACAGAGGTCTGGTTTCCACACTGACAATGGAGCTTTTAGGATCAGATAACTAGTACCTGGATCTTGTAGGGACTCTTCTGGAAGGGCTTTGGAATTGAGGGATATATACTGGGAAGGGTGATCAGTGATACTAACCTTGAGGAGGTCAAAGACGTATCAAAGAGGCTGGGGTGAATCCATTATTCTGCAGGAGGGTGGCAAGCCCTGGGTCACCCTGTGGTAGCTGCGAGGGCATACAGGGCAATGAGGCCATGGAGGGATGGCCCCTCTTGAATCACAGTGACGGGAGTCCCTTCACAATGTATCAGTTGATTAGTTTTAGGATAGGGATTGACGAGGTTGGGGTTTCCAACACATGAATTTGGTTCCCACTCATTCAGGACTGGGGCAGCAACAGCCGCAGTCCAGCTGGGTCCGGGGCTAGCGCAATTCAGGCAATTGGGTGTTGGCATTCTGAAGCATACAGAATGTACGTGAGACCTCAGGTGAGGAATCAGTGTTAATTTTCCTGTGTGTTTGCATTCCATATGCTGGCAAACAGACCGAGCAGGCAGTGATGTGGATCTGCAGGCACAGTATAGTTTACTGGGTGCATAGGTGATGTTCCAGGTTACTTGGAGGTTGCAGCTGGCCCTCAGTGGTGAAGTAGTCCTGAGCTGGCATAGAAGAAGGGGCATGTTATGGGATCAGCTGTTGTCCTTTCTGCATACCGTGGTGGCCCAAGAGCAGGTGCCAGATTGTGGCTCACCTTGGGGAAAATGATTTGGGATGGACATCATGATCAGAGCTAAGAGGGACTTGGGACAGATCTTGGAACTTTTTTCAGGAATAAAAAATTATATGGTTGAACATGCTGCTACGCAGGGTGTTGTGGGGAGCTGCAAAGCCCATTGGGTCAACTAGGCTCGGAGGTATGTGAATAGGAAGGAGGCCAATTCAAAGGTGGCATATGAGAATTGGTAATTTCTCATCCGGACATAGCATTTGGGGCAACAGAATTGTTCAGGGAAGATGGGCTCTGCCTGTCAGACCTGGGATCTGACATGTTTTTGGCCGATATTAAAGAGGGCATTAGTAGATGTCTGGGAACCTGGCTAGATATAAGGGAAGGGGGGAGGCAGTCAAACTAATTGCTGGTGCTCCTTGTGGTAGATGTCCAGTGCAGGCCCTCCATAGGGAAGGGATATGGTGATCAATGGATTGATAAAGGAGTTAAGAGGTATTCTTTAAAAGAGCAGAAATGGGGGAGAGGGGGTTTCAGGGCTTTTACAACTGGAACAGCAGGGAGCCAATCTCCCCCTTTATAGCCCCCCTTCATCCTCCTTCTAGCAGCAGGTTGTCCTGGGACTAGGATGGGTGAAGGGGGAGGCTTGACAGCAGCCCCTCGCAGCCCCCGTATATGTAAATAATTATGGAATTATCTGCACTGTACACTTTTATTTGCTGAGAACTCCGACATTTAGGAATAAAGTTGCAGCCTAATTGAACCACATCCAGCGTCTCCTGTCTCCCTTCCTCAGATAGGATTATATCTGGAACACAAGATGCATGTATTGTTTTTAGTTATTATCTAATATTCTGTGTTTTCAGTATGATACCTGGAACAGTTCATAGTTTGTATTTTAAAAGAAACCTTTTAACTTAGTGGTAATATTCTGTATAAATATTCTGTATGTATAAAATCCTGGTTCAGTCACTCGCGCTCTCTGGGGCAGCAGGTTTTAAAAGTATTCCAAAGAGACTACTTGCTACCCAGATTTGTGGGAAGTGAGTACTGTGCATCAGTTAATAGCAACTCCTCCAATTAGTAACAAGGCTTGATGGGTCCTGAAAGAATACAGACTTGCAGCTTGATGACCATGTTGTGAGGGTTCAAAAGAAGTGAGAGTTCATAATCAGGAAATTATAAGTATGTATTATGTTAGATATTGGTATAATTTATGAAAATATAATTTTAAAAATGTAGTTCAATAAAACTTCGCTGGATGTGGCCAATTACTTGTTTGTTGTTTCCCTCTCCCCTATGGTCCATTTCTGTTGTGTTTTGAGAAAGTGAGTTCTTCAGGCAGGGTTCATACATTCCTTTAAAGGGCCTGGTACACTGGAGGCACTACTAGGAACAAAATAATTTAAAATTTAAGGTGTGTGTTGTGTTGTGTTGTGTTGTGTTAGATGAGTAAAAAGTCTGATTACTTACACTTGAGACCCAGCAAAAGAATAAGCCTGTGTATTCTATAGCAGAGCCCTTATATTTTTCTAAAGATTTTTGTGGAGACATTTCTGGCAACTGAGTTTGAACATTTACATCTTTTGTTTTAGGAACTCACAATCAAAACTGTGTTAAGTTCTGCGAGAGAGGAGCCATCTGGTCCTGCACGGTAGGTCATATTTTAACAAGTGATGAAAGGCTCCATATTATTGGAGGCTCTTTTATAATTGCAGTATATTCAAGTAGGTATGTTGTAATCCAAGTTCTCCTTTTAGTGCTTGTCCATATATTCCACTAATGGTGCACGTGCACCCTGCACACTTTTGCCAGCAGTACCTGTTGGGGACTGCATCTGCACCCTGAGAGTCCTCATGCCTCTGTCCAAGAACATAAAGGACAGGATGACCCCAACCGCTCCTCAGTTATTTTTCACACCCTGTGGCTTTGGGTCAGAACTTTGCAATATCCAATCCCTCACTGAACTTTGCAATGTTTTGAGCTCTTGCTCCCTGGACAGCCTCCTAATTGTTTGTAAATAGCTCTGGATAGTGATTGCTAGGTAGTTGTTAGTTTAGTGCAGGGGTGTGCAAACTATGGGCCACGGACTGTTTCCGGCCTGTCAGATGTTTGTATCTGGCCCTGGAGCTCCTGCCGGAGAGCGGGGTCAAGGGCTTGCCCCGCTCCACCCGGCGCTCTGCAGCCCCCGACTCACAGTTCCCTTGATGAGTACACCTCTACCCCGATATTACGCGACCCGATATAACACTAATTCGGATATAATGTGGTAAAGCAATGCTCTGGGGGGGGCGGGGCTGTGTGCTCCGGCAGATCAGTGCGTCAGCATGTCTGGCTCTGACACGCTGCTCTGAGTGGCGTGTTAAGGGTGCCGGGCCGGGGCCGAGGGGTTGGATAAGGGGCAGAGAAGGTCTCGGGGGGGTGATCAGGAGACAGGGAGCAGGGGGCAGCCACAGCCCAAGGAGGGGAGCTGCAGTGCAGGGGAATGTCACATGGGCTCCAGCTGGCTCCAAGAAGTTGGGGAAGACAGGTCCATGTGCGGAAGTTGCAGATCCAGGGCAGGGAGAGGTGCCCGTCCTAGACGGTGCCTTGCAGGTACCACTGTCCCAGCGCTGGAGGACTCGGCACACAGCGGGCCTGGCTGGCAGGCTGCGCCCCACTCGCAGCAGTGCCATTCGGGCTCTCTGGGTCCATAGCCTGCCGCACTACCTGCCGGCAGTCAGGGGTTCCGTGCACCCCGGCGGGCAGCTGGTCACGATGTCCTCACCAGAGACGGGCTGCGCAGGGCTCTGCAGAGGAGGAGAGATGGGCTGAGTGCGGGCACGCACGGCAGGAGCCGCCTGCCGATGGCTCACCCTTCCCCAGCACCACATGGGCACGGGATGGGGACCAGGTGCACACAGGCACCTCAGGCGAGGTTGCCCACCCTGCTCCCCCTTGCAGGCTCAGCCATTGCGCCGGGCTGGGTGCACTCCGTGGACAGGGCAGCAGCCGCTGGACCAGTTCCCCCTACCCCGCCCCCACGGGGCTCACCCCAGCTGATGTGGTCGAGCAGGTGTGAGCGCTTCCGTGTGCTGGTTCCCCGGGTCCTAGCGCCCCTCCTGGTGTGGCGTGTGGCTCAGCGTGGGAGTCCTGGGGGTGATTAGGACAGGTGGGGGGTTGGATGGGTCGGGGGTTCTGAGGGGTCAGTCAGGGGGTGGGAAGTAGGTGGGGGTCAGATAGGGGGCAGGGTATTTGCTGTCTATTAATAATGGAGACGCTCGAGGCCAAAGCAAGTTCAATATTACGCGGTTTCACCTATAACGCGGTAAGATTTTTTTTTTGGCTCCCGAGGACAGCATTATATCGGGGTAGAGGTGTACCATCTTCTGGCATGCATAGCCACACTGTGTAGGTGTGATTTAACTGCGCTGTTTCTGGGATTGTAACCCCACCCCTACATGGCAGTTCCTTTCCCCCTCTCCCCCCACGCGACAGCGCACCCAATCCCTTCCTGGTCTCCTACGGCCCCATCCTTGAGAGCCTCGAAACCGGCCAGGGGCCACACCCATCCCAGCTAGGGTGCCATGGCGGTGGTACGGCCGCCTTGGTGTCACTGCTGGCAGGGCCCCTAGGAGTCCCCAATACTGGTCCCCTCACTTCCCGGCACCACACTCTGAGTCCCCCTTCCCCCCACCTCGGTAACATTCCTTATAGAGCCCCCCCTCCCACACTGGGTATTCATGACCCACCATACAATTTCCATACCCAGATGCAGCCCTCAGGCCAAAAAGTTTGCCCACCCCTGGTTTAGTGACTAGTTTAGGGCAGTGTTGCTTTTTAATTCATTCCTTTAGTTTAATTTATCCTGTCTCTGCTATAGCAGAACAGAAATGTCTGGGGTCTAAGAACTATCGTTCATGTGAAAATAATGCCCCTCAATGATAAGAGCATCAGATGCCAAATGTGTTTGGGAGAAGGGCATATCGTTGATAGGTACTCAATTTGTATGTCCTCCTCAAAAAGAACACACAAAGCTAGGGAGCCACACCCGACAATGTTCTTTATGGAAAGTTCAATGCATCCCTCCTCAGATCCAGGAGCAACAAAGGCTGAAAGCCTAGAGCAATTATCATGTAAAAATACTCCCATCATCTCATCAGCCCACTCCTTTGATGTGCAAGTAACTAAGGGCAAGCCTACTGCGGTGCAACTGTACTAATGTAGCTGTGCTGCTGCAGCGCATCAGTGAAGAAGCTCTGTGCTGACAGAGAGCTCTTCCATCAGTGTAATAAAACCACCTCCATTTCTGTCAGAAGCTATGTCAGCGGGAGAAGCTCTCCCACCAGCATAGTGCTGTGCACACGAGCGCTTATGTCGACATAACTTAAGTCACTCAGGGGGAAGGGGGAATATTTGCATCCCTGAACAGCTGAAGTTATGCCAGCATAGGCTATAGTGTAGACATAGCTTCAAGGATCTCAGAATCATAGAATATCAGGGTTGGAAGGGACCTCAGGAGGTCATCTAGTCCAATCCCCTGCTCAAAGCAGGACCAATCCCCAACTAAATCATCCCAGGCAGGGCTTTGTCAAGTCTGACCTTAAAAACCTCTAAGGAAGGAGATTCCACCACCTCCCTAGATAACCCATTCCGGTGCTTCACCATCCTCCTAGTGAAAAGTTTTTTCCTACTATCCAACCTAAACCTCCCCCACTGCAACTTGAGACCATTACTCCTTGTTCTGTCATCTGGTACCACTGAGAACAGTCTAGATCCATTCTCTTTGGAACCCCCTTTCAGGTAGTTGAAAGCAGCTATCAAATCCCCCCTCATTCTTCTCTTCTGCAGACTAAATAATCCCAGCCTCTCCTCATAAATCATGTGCTCCAGCCTGCTAATCATTTTTGTTGCCCTCCGCTACTCTTTCTAATTTTTCCACATCCTTCTTGCAGTGTGGGGCCCAAAACTGGACACAGTACTCCAGATGAGGCCTCACCAATGCCGAATAGAGGGGAATGATCACATCCCTCAATCTGCTGGCAATGCTTCTACTTACACAGCCCAAAATGCCATTAGCCTTCTTGGCAACAAGGGCACACTGTTGACTCATATCCAGCTTCTTGTCCACTGTAAGCCCTAGATCCTTTTCTGCAGAACTGCTGCCTAGCCACTCGGTCCCTAGTCTGTAGCAGTGCATGGGATTCTTCCGTCCTAAATGCAGGACTCTGCACTTGTCCTTGTTGAACCTCATCAGATTTCTTTTGGCCCAATCCTCTAATTTGTCTAGGTCCCTCTGTATCCTATCCGTACCCTCCAACATATCTACTACTCCTCCCAGTTCAGTGTCATCTGCAAACTTGCTGAGGGTGCAGTCCACGCCATCCTCCAGATCATTAATGAAGATATTGAACAAAACCAGCCCCAGGACCGACCCTCGGGCCACTCCGCTTAATACCGGCTGCTAGCTAGATATGGAGCCATTGATCGCTACCCGTTGAGCCCGACGGTCTAGCCAGCTTTCTATCCACCTTATAGTCCATTGATCCAACCCATACTTCTTTAACTTGCTGGCAAGAATACTGTGGGAGACCGTATCTCAAGCTTTGCTAAAGTCAAGGAATAACACGTCCACTGCTTTCCCCTCATCCACAGAGCCAGTTATCTCGTCACAGAAGGCAATTAGGTTAGTCAGGCATGACTTGCCCTTGGTGAATCCATGCTGACTGTTTCTGATCACTTTCCTCTCTTCTAAGTGCTTCAGAATTGATTCCTTGAGGACCTGCTCCATGATTTTTTCCAGGGACTGTGATGAGGCTGACTGGCCTGTAGTTCCCCAGATCCTCCTCCTTCCCTTTTTTTAAAGATGGGAACTACGTTAGCCTTTTTCCAGTCATCCGGGACCTCCCCCGATCGCCATGAGTTTTCAAAGATAATGGCCAATGGCTCTGCAATCACATCCGCCAACTCGTTTAGCACCCTCAGATGCAGCGCATCTGGCCCCATGGACTTGTGCTCGTCCAGCTTTTGTAAATAGTCCTGAACCACTTCTTTCTCCACAGAGGGCTGGTCACCTCCTCCCCATGCTGTGCTGCCCAATGCAGTAGTCTGGGAACTGATCTTGTTCATGAAGACAGTGGCAAAAAAAGCATTGAGTATATTAACTTTTTCCACATCCTCTGTCACTAGGTTGCCTCCCTCATTCAGTAAGGGGCCCACACTTTCCTTGACCACCTTCTTGTTGCTAACATACCTGAAGAAACCCTTCTTGTTATTCTTAACATCTCTTCTTAGCTGCAACTCCAAGTGTGATTTGGCCTTCCTGATTTCACTCCTGCATGCCTGTGGCTATCTTCCCCTGCTAGGACAGCTATTATCAGCCTAGGAGGAAGAAAGGAACATTCTAACCCTAAAAAGTGTAAAACTCCACATTTACCCTTGAAGAAGGGTAATGCAAAGCCCAGAAAGGGTCCTTCTGCAACCCATGCAGACTCTGGTCACCAATCCTTAGTACCAGTCACTTCAGTTCATAAGAAATTGCCCACACCAAACCGCATAGTACTGACTATCCCTGTACTAATGCAGTCAGTTCACGTACCTTTGGTACCAGAGTTCTTGGTACTGAGGACTTATATGGCACGTAGAGAGTAATCTGTCTCTTTGATAGTGGTCTCTCTGTTAGCATTCACTAAGGTACCCCCTAGTGGTACTGGATGCATCTTATACCTCGGTACCGAGCACACCAGTAGTACCAGCCAGAAGTTGCATAGAGGGTCTGCTTAGCATCTCTGCCACAATGTCTCCACCACTAAAGGAGGAGTGCTCCTTCTCCTACTCAGCTTCTGATAATGGTGGAGAGCCCTCTCCCTCTCATTCTCTGGGATTTAAATACGTACATCTCTGACAGGGAGTCTAGGTCTCATTATCATTACCCTAGTTCTTGGTATCTTCCACCATGGTCCCCTGCTCCCTATGCTTTACAGCACCTTGGCCCTACTGAGCTCAATAAAACTTTCAGTGTGCAAATTGGTCAGCATCTGCAACATGTTCCAGGCCTGTATCTCCATTTCCATCGTCACAAAGAATAGCACTTTTAACTATTCAAGAACCAGATGCTTCTGCTGAACATCTAGACTAAGACTCTGAAGAAGTTAAACTGATGATCTCATTATTCTAGCTCACGTAACCTTGTCATCTCCTCATATGGCTATAGTTTTGTTAATGCCCTCTTCTTAGCCAGAGGACAGTGCATCTTTTTGGACATTGCTCAGCAGAATGGCAGATGTGCTAAAGATCCTAGTAGTTGTCAAAGGAAAGTCATACAAGCTCTGACATCTTGGATACAACCATGCCAGGTCGTCTAGCGATGCCTGCTAATGAAGGCTTCCTGCACCTTGTGAAACTGCTCTGGCAGAAACTAGCTTCAACTTGCAAGCATTTGCAGCAACAATATCAAGTACCATCTGCAGGTTTCATACAGTTTTATATACATCCTGCTCCAAGATCGTCGTGGTGTTAGCAGTCCATGAAAAGATGAATCATCAAGGTCCTTCCAAATCTACCACTTGAGATAAGGAGCTTAAGAAATAGACTTAATTAAGTGCAAAAATTGCTTCTTTTTTAAGCCTACAGATGAGAATAGCCAATTTTCTAGCATTACTGGCAAAATTTGACAATTTGAATTATGATAACCTCTCCAAATTGCCAATAAAATCCCACAGGACTGCAGGGGGGAAAAAATTAAGTCTTTGATTTCAGAGTGGTAACTTGTAACACATACATCTCTTTAGGCAGATGTTGATGCATCTGATACCATGGCCAGGACTAAGAAACCTCAATTGTCATGAGATCGTCATCCTGACTCCAAGCTTCCCGCATTCCTTAGAAAGTGCAAGTTATTACAGAAGACCAGTGGTTTGAAGGATATGACTTACTCAGAAGACTAATGAGATCTTGCATTCTTTAGGAGTGTATTCATCTGCTTTGAAGAGGAAAGCAGGTAGGCCTCAGTCTTACCTTACACACTCATATTACCCTCAATACAGACTTTTTCAGCCCCCAAGAAAGCATCAGAAGTTCCAGAGGAAAAAACCATCAGCATCCTCTATATCATCGTCACATTCATCTACATGTTTGAGGAAGAGAATTTGCCAAGAGCTTTGTATGACTTCTAGTTGCTCTCTCTGTTATTTCCCCCCTTTTGGAAACCATCTTTTTTAATTTCATCGCATTTGGAGAACCATAACAGACCATGGGGCTATGGAGGTAGTAGAACCAGGATACTCCGTTCAATACCACACCCTTTCCACTTGAATCTTCTCCCTCCTTCTCCAGAGGTCTCTCCCCCACCCCCCATTAGAGCATGCTACATCAAGAAGTTGAGTCACTTACAACTTTTGGTGCAATAAAAGAGATTCCAACAGAATTCAGAAGGAAAGGGGTTTACTCCCAGTATTTTCTGATACCAAAGGAAAAGGTGGTCTCCTGACTAATTCTGGATTTGAGACAGCTGAATACCTTCATCTACAGATTCAAGTTAAAGATGGTAACCCTCGCCTCCATAATTCCCTCCTTAGATCCACAAGAGTCGTACTCAGCTCTTGACCTTCAAGATGCCTACTTCTGTATAGATGTCCATCATGTCTACAGAAAATATCTAAGATTTCAAGTGATCAGTTCCCATTATCAGTACTAGGAATTGCAGTTTGGACTGTCAGGGACACCGAGGGCATTCACCAAATACCTGGCTGTAGTAACAGCCTACTTGAGTAATCAATGAGTCATACTTTACCCTTAGATCAACAACTGGCTCACCTGAGGGAAGTCTCCCCATTGACTCTATTCAGCAGACTCTCCAGCTCTTTGCTTCCCTCAGGGATTCAGTGCACTCCTACTCTTGCAGCTTCCACATATCTCCCCCACTGCGATCCAACCCCCTTCCTGCCTTTGAACTTCTATCTATCATACTGTACTCTTCCCCTTCCCATGATGTACCTGTCAATTGCCATCCACTTCTCACCTTACTTACCGATTTTGACTCTGTACTATCTCTTCATTGTCTTTCAATTTCCCACATTAGCCTTGCAACTGCAACTTTTCATGTTAACTTCCCATTCAGTCATTTCTTCTCCCATCTCCTCTCCTTCATATCTATGTTTAGCCTTCATCTCTGGGTCATGTCTTGGACATGTGAAAGTGGCCATTACTTGGATTTCATCTTCACTAAGCAATATTCCCTCCCTGGCCTATCTATTGCTGAATTCTTTCTCTCTGACCACCATCTTCTCCTCTCCACTGCCCTTGATCCTCTCCTTCATCAACACTGACCTTGTAATCAACTCCTTAGACTTCTCCCACCATAAAGTCCACCCTTCCAAACTCCTGTCCTGTCTTGTACCTCACATCTGTTTGCTCTACTCATGCTCTAAAGAAAATCAATGTAGATTTCTTCCACTAAGATTCACCATCTTCTCTTTATTGCAAATATAAAGTATTAAAACATCCATGAGCAAAACCCCAAAACCCATGAGGTTGTCTTTTTTGCTCTGTGTTTGTACAGCGGGGTACTGGTCCATGACTGAGACTCCTAGGTGCTACGATAATACAAATAATAATAAATAGGTTGTCTTAAAAATTGAGAGATTTTAAAAAATACTGATCTGTTTGTTTTTGTTCTTTCTTAATTTTTTTAAACCTGTAGAGTGTAGCCCTAACCCACAATTTGTGTATGCTAATTGCAGTTTGAATTTTTAATCTGAAAGGTATATGCACAATTGCAGGGGTTCTTCCTTTTCCCCCTGCCCTCACCTGCTTTGCAGGGAACTCCACTTTTACCCTATTCTAGCCTCTGGGATGAGGAATTGAGATTCTTGTAAATTTTAAAAATCATTTATATAGCATCATAAATTAAGGTTTTTATGTTTTTCTTGTTTAGGAAACTGTTGTTATATATTGATATCTTGGAAGGCAGACTAGAAATCACAAATATCATATATTATATAGTTTTTATTGCAGGTATTTGAGCATTCTTGGAATCTTGAGTTCTTCTTTCAATGTATCAGTGTTGATCCTGCTGTAGGTGTGCATGTGCCTCATGCATGTGAGCTTGGACTCTTTTTGAATAGCAGTGTCTGTCAGGGCTTCTTATGTGCCCTGTCTGAGGGCATAAAGGACGGAGTGGCCGCAACTCTCTTTCAGTTCCCTCTTACCACCTGTGTCAGCAAGACAGAATTTGGACTGTCTGACCCAATTCTAATTCATGAAGAAATCTTTTTACCCCTTATTGAGATTTTTTAGTTGGGCATTCTTCCACCCTCCTCTCCCCACATCCCCCAAAAGGAAGTGAATAAGCAAGGTGAGATCCCCCCCGTACATTCAGATATACCAGGGTGAAATACTTTTCACCAAACATTGGTAATGGCAGATTCTAAACCAACAGGGTTTAAATGCTGTACTTCTTGCAATGATCTGATGCCCTTAATTGGTGGACACAGCAGATGCCTCTTCTGCCTTGGGGAAGGAAATATCCCTAAGAAATTTCATATGCCTTTCCGTCTCATCCCACACTGGAAAATCTTGAGATACAAGACTCAAACTACACTTCTTGGAGCAATGAATGAAGTTGCATTTGATCCAGGCATTGAAACAGTCTCCTCAGCTCTGGTTTGGAGGACATCTTCGCAAGTGCCCACAATGTTTGATTCCAGAAAGGAGAAGAAATCTAAAAGGGTTCCAAGACGCTCAACATTGGGGCTGGGTTTCCTGATGCTGACCACGTTGACACCAACACCCGGGGATAGAGATCTGACAAGTAAAGTACCCACACTGAGTGCAAACACAACTCAGAGTGGTCAAACAACAATCCTGCAAGGACTTGAGGCGAAGAGATGAGTGCTCAACCATCTATGATGTTGAAGGCAAAATCAGAAAAGAAGGCTTGAGCGACTGTCACACTGGTATAAATATTGAGAGCAAGATCCAACCCAATACAGACTCTGGCACTGACCAGCAAGCCCTTTGACTACTCAGGTATGCCTTCAAGAAGACACCACCACCCTCCTCTTTGCACTGGCACCAGCACCAGCAATATCAGTGCTAGAATCCCAGCCAGTGACACTGCCATCCACAGAGATACACTTTTCCTCACTGTCTCTGGGCCACTCTGAGTCCCCTGCTACAAGCAGGGAACCCTCTTCCAAGAGACAGGAGTGGTGCCCTAAAGAGAAGGATTTTGAGGGCAGTGCTGAAGTCTTGTGTGTTTACACTCCAGTACCATCCTGTATGTTCTTCTGGTACCAGCCCCTTAAAGACACAATACCATCTTGATCTTTGGCATACATCAAACTTCCTCCCAAAGGCAGGTTTGACAAGACAGTTGAGCCACCCCAAAACCATCCCAGAGTTGACCTTTGGAAGCCACCTTGCCCCTTTTCTATTGAGTGTGACTGGAGATTATGGCCGACACAGGAGTGCTGGACATAATCACCCATTCCCCATCCCTCTTCTGGAACTCTTCTCGCAGGAGCCTGTTACAAAAAGTGGCCTCATTGCTTCATCTAGGAGCCATAGAAGAGCTTCTGCAGAAGTTCAGAGGGAGAAGCTTCTATTCCTGGTATTTCCTTACTCCAAAGAAGAGAGGGGATCTTCATCCTATCATAGACCTGAGGAAACTGACAGATGCATACACTGCCTGAGATTCAGGGTGGTAACACTTGCCTCCATTATCCAGTCACTGCAGGCTCAGGAGTAATTAATGGCTCTTGACTTACAGAATGCATACTTCCACAATGCCATTCACCTGGCCCGCAGGAAGTACCTGAGATTTACGGTGGGGCCAAGCCATTATCAGTACAAGGTACTGCCCTTTGGAGACGCTGCAGCACCGAGAGTCTTTACAAAAGTACTTCATTGTACGTGCACTCCTAAGGAAAAAAATTATCCATGTATATCTGTATCTAGACGACTAGCTGATCAGAAGCAGGAAGTTCTCTGACAAACCTCAACTACGTGCTACCTCTTTTGCCAGCTTGGCCTCCTGGCAAACTACAAGAAATCATCTCATGATAGAATTCATATGGGCCAGGATAGATTCCATGATGGTGAGGGCATGCTTACCTTAGGACTGAATCCTCTCACTTGAGTTGTTAATAAACATGGTAGTATTGCACCAGGTTGTAACAGTGTGACCTTGCCTCACATTAGGCCATATGTCTGCATGTACATATGGGACACCGCTTGCCAGACTTCATCTCACGCCTCTTACCACTCTGGCTCAGGTCAGTGTACTCCCCTGTGAAGCATCAGATAAGCAAGAGCTTCAATTCTATCTTGTGTCCTTGCAGTGCTGATCTGGTACCTGCATCCCAACAGTGTTTAAAATGGGGTACTGTCTGTGACCCATCACCATCCAGACCATTAATCATAGAAGCATGTGGAACAGGCTGAGAAGCCCACCTGAATCATCTGCAAATACACGAGATGTGGTCCTCAGAGGATGTAAAATGACACATGAGGGGGGTGCCTGCTCTGAAGCAATAACTGCCACAAAGCAATAACTCTGGAACTGGTGCTACCTGCATGACATAACCACTAGCCTTGCATCTCTTGGGAGTCAACATGACTTGACAGACTTTCTAAGTAGACAATCTCTCACAAGCCATGAGTGGGCACTGCTGAAATCCATCACCTACTTGATATTCCTTCAGTGATAGACCTGTTTGCCACCAAGGACAACATCAATTGCCCAGACTTCTGTTCCACGGGAGACATGAGCCTGGGATGCTTGCCAGACACCCATCTGCATTGAAATTGGGACATCCTTTATGCCTTTCTACTGATTCTCCTAATCTCCAGGTTGATTGCCACAGGCAGATGAGACTAGGCCAGGCTTATTCTCATATCTTGTTACTGGCTGAGACATTTCTGACTGATGGACCTGTAGCAGATGTTCACGCATCCACTGATCAGGCTCCCAGATTGCTCGGACCTGTTTTTTCAAGATCAGGGTCAAGAATTGCACCCAGAACTGAAATTGTTGCCAAGTTGGTGTGGATGTTGGCTGGCTGAGCACCTGGAAGGAACCGCTCCTCACATGTTCAGGAAATCCTAGTACAAAGCAGAACTGTTCATGAGACATATTCCTTCAAGTGGAAGAGACTCACGGCAGCCAAACATGGCCTAGACTCACTGCAGCCACCCCGGTATTGAGGATTCTGGACTATTTGCTGTAACTAACACTCTGGGCTTCCATTTAGTTCAATCAAGGTTCATGTAGCAGCAGTATCTTCCTCTAATACAGTCATTCTCAGTCCTCTTTCATCCAACAATATTCAGATTCCTTAAGGGTTTGCTACATGCATATTCATTATTTAGAGTATCTACTGTAGCACGGGAAATCAACATCATCTTTCTAAAGTTTACTGAAACCCCTTCAAGCCCCTCTTGGGGTGCTCCATTTATTATCTTACACTCTAAATAGTCTTTCCTAGTGGTTGTCACATCAGACAGAAGAATGAGCAAGCTTCAGGCACTTGTGGTAGAGCCCTCATGCACTTTGTTTCAACAAACAAGGTTGTACTGGGTCCTCTTGCAAAATTTATCCCCAAAGTGATTTCTAAGTTCCACTTAAACCAGTCAATCAACTTACTTGTGTTCTTCCGAAAGCCAGATTCCATACAAGCGGAGAAGAAACTCCACATCCTAGAAATATCCCTAGCTCTTCAATACTGCATCAACAGGACCAAATCTTTCAACTCTCCCAACGTCTGCTTGTGGCTATTGTTGCTCCAAAGGGTCAGGCCATTGTGTCACAAAGACTTACAAAACGGGTAAGTCATGTCTCACAGTATTACAAGTTAGCTGCTGTACCTCTCCCACCAACTACTAAAGCCCTTTCCTCCAGCACCCATGCAATATCCTTGGCTTGTTTCCCAAAGATACAGATATCAGGAATTTTCAAGGCTATTACGTGGAGCAATACGCTCACGTTTGTCAAGCATTATACACTGGACTTAGCTACTAGGTCAGATTCCAGATTTGGAAGAACGGTACTCCAATTTCCGTGCAACTGATTCTGCTGATGCTCTTCATTCCAACCATCCGGGGACGATATCACTTGCCAGTTACCTACAGTGGGATCCATACTGACCTATACTACTGTGGTTCTTTGAGATGTGGTAATGTGTGGATCCTGCAAACTGCCCTCCATCCCTGCTTTAGGCGTTTTGGCTTTCAAGGGAGGGTTGCGGCCGCTCTGCAATTTATGCCCTTATACAGGAGCATGAGAAAGCACAGGATGCATGTGCAGCCGAAACGGACACTGCTATTCAAAAGATTGTGAGCTCATGCGCGTGTGTTGGTGTGCACCTGTACTGAGAGCCACACTGACTGCAACATCTCAAAACCCTACAGTTAATGCAGGGTAAGTAACCATTCCTTATGTTTTTTGTTATCTAACCTTGTTTTGCAGATGTGTTGCTCTTTGCAGTCTTGGCATTTGGATCTGTGAGGAACTGGTTCATGAATCACATCATCCTCAGATAAAGGAAGCCCTGAATGTGATTTGTGTCTCTTTGAAGGTAAGAGACTAGGTGTGCTGCAATCTGTTACAACTTAAATTAAAAATTATTTACATCTTCAAAGTCCAATGTGCAAATTAACTAGTTAATCCTCCCAACAACTCTGAATTTGGCAAGTATCATTTTACAGATGAGACTGAGATACAAGTTAAGTGATTTGCCCTACACAGCTCAGTGATGTAGTGTCAAAGGCAAGGTTATATACAGAAGTCCCTGGCTTCCAGTCCTGTGTTCACTCTGAAGCAAAAGAATTAATTCATTTTAAAGGTGAAACTAACATTTTATTACCTGCCAAAGCAAGTCATTGCTTAACATCTAAAGGCCAGGTTGTGTGCTGAAGGGGAGAGCACAAGGAGTATCCCTTCCTTACACACCTGCCCAAGTGCTACTCACATTTCTAGTCCCTGCAGACTGAGCCTCAGGCACTTCTTCCTCATAGTGCAAGCCACCCTAAATGGAGTAGAGGAGGCAGAACAATAGCTGTGTCCCTACTCTTGACCAGTCAGCAACTCTGGCCAGATGTGCAAGGGGGAGTATGCTGCACCATCCTAAGGAATGTGTTACCTGTGCACGTGAGAGCTCCAAGGGGTATTGTGCCTTTCTGGGGGCAAAGTGCCTCTCAGAGCTCACATTGGGGCAGTGCAGCACAGTGTATAATCTGAACCTAAAGTAGATCACAGCTTTGCACTGTTGTAGTTTATGGTGAAATTATCTATAGGAAAGAAATAACAGAACTCTAATTTTGGCAAAAAAGTAAAGGAAGAATTGATTTTACTACTGTCTTACTTTAAAATACATTTGTAAAGTTATTATTAAGTACATTTTGTTAATGCTGAGGAATGTTAATTTGTTCACACAGATTTTCACTTCCCCCTCAATATGAGCTGGGTAATTTATAAAATTAAAACTTTTACAATTTTAGGTTACGTAGATGTTACTTTGTTATAAAAACCTCTACATTTTCATGTGTTCTGGATAGCCTGGTGGGGTGAAGGATTGTTGTCCATGTGATTGCTATTTTGGCACTTGTTCACTCATTTGTACCTTATTTAGACATAAGTGCTATACACACATTTTGAAAAGCAATATATTCAAATATAGCTAGTAGCAATTGTGGACCAATATCAACACAGTAATACTTGATGGAGATGTATAGTGGAGTCATCTTGTCCTTTCCTTTGGGAGTGGTAGGACCTTCATTATTCTGAAACAGCCTTGAGTTTCTGTGGTGATCATTAAGGCTATGATTTAGTCACTGGTATTTTTAATAAAGGTCACGGACAGGTCACCGGCAATAACCAAAAAGTCACGGTCAGTGACATGTCCATGACTTTTACTAAAAATACCCCTAACTAAATCTTAGATGCTGGGGGGAGGGTGGGTGCTGCTCTGGGCGGGACTAGTTGGCTGGGGTCTGCTGCCTGGGGTCAGCTTCTGCAGCTGCAGAAGTCACGGAGGTCCCGGAAAGTCACAGTATCAGTGACTTCTGTGATCTCTGTGAAAGACTCACAGCCTTAGTGATGGTATTCTACAGCTTCCTTGGCAATCTGGTCTGTTGCCAAACTTGTTCTTTAGCCAATCTTCCTTCTTCCCCCCTCAAATATGTAATCTATATTTTTCCCTATTAAAAACTATTACTTTCTATTCTGTCATTTATTGAATAATCAGAATATCTGTCTTCTACCCACTTCATAGCATCTTTATTACCTAAAGATTTTTCAGACTGGTATATTTCTCAACAGCTTGCTCTGTTTTCTTAACCTTTCCTAATAAGTCTTATTTTCAAAACCTTTCTTAATTTTCCTTATTTTCACCTGAACTCTCTACAGATAGTCTTTTTTGGCTGTGATAAACAGAATGGTGATGCACCTTTGGAGGCTAACCCGTGCCAAGTGGAGCTAAATAATTACGTTGCTGTTTTCAGCATGGTTCTTCTAGTAATAAACACCATATTGCCGTTGCCTGTTTTGCCACATCACATTTTAGGTGTGACACCTTCTCAGTGACCTGATAGTCTCTCCAAAATGCTATAACTTGTGCATTTGATGATTTCAGACAATTTCTGTGTGAATTTGATATTAGACAAATGTCACTATTGCTTTTAACTCATCTCTCCAATTTATCAAAGTTGTGCAATATTTTAATCCTGTCATCCAAAATAATTTGTTTTCCTGTTTGTTCTCCCATTCTTTTTTTAAACTAATTGTTAATACCAGTATCTTGTAATAACTGCACATATTAAGTATGGACCAATTAGTGCTTGTATTGGAAAACACTGCTTCAAGTTGGCAAAAACTTTGGAGCATGCCCTCTTTTCTCTCACCTTGAACACTGGGGTAAAATATCTGCAAATGTACTGTCTAAAAGTTCATAAATACAGTTCTTCTTCGAGTGATTGCTCATGTGTATTCCACAGTAGGTGTGCATGCTCGCCACGTGCACCGGTACCGGAAGTTTTCCCTTAGCAGTACCCATACAGGGGGAGCACCGCTGTGACCCCTGGAGTGGCGCCTCTATATTGCGCTATAAGGGGAGCTGCGCACTCCCCCCACCCTCAGTTCCTTCTTGCTGCCAGTGAAGGTAGTCGGAACTTCAGGCTCCAGCCTTGCTGAGCTTCTCTAGTTAGCTTTAGTAGTACAGTTGTTCCAATAGTTGAATAGTTTCTTGAGTTAGTTGACCGCCTTCAAGTCATGCAATTCCTGTTGCAGTTCTATGCTAAGAAGCAACCTGCACACTCAATGTCTCCACTGCTTGGGTGAAACTCACGTAAGTGAGCGCTGCAGGATCTGTAGATCATTCAAGCTGCGGACTAAGAAGGAGAGGGACATTAGGCTTTGCGCTCTCCTAATGGAATCAGCGCTGGCACCGGCACGCTGAATGGACTCAGTGCCCAGCACCGCATCTTCGGTGTGGAGTGAAGTCCCCTCCGCTAGCCGGCACTGCTCTCCCTCCCTTCCCCTGAGGGGAAGACTCAGCGGCGCTGAGAGAAGGAAAGGGGTGAGGCCAGACCTGAGCCAGGCAGCCCACAATCTCCCTCGGGATCCAGGCCTCCGACTCGCGTTGAACGGAGCACCCGGTCCCGTCCGCACATGTCTCCTCTGTGGTGAGGATGCCGTCGACACCGGAGGCCGCACAGGCCGCGTGTGACATCTTAACCCTCCCGGTACCTGGGGGGCTGCCTGGGACGGGCCCCTGGTTTCGAGGGAAGCTGCCACTGGGAGCACCACAGACCTCCCCAACGTGGCACAGTCCCCACTCCAAGGACTGTTCACTGCCTCGCTCGACGCGGTCTTCCTGCAGCTTGCGCCAGCCCTCTACTCCACTCGGGAGCCTCGGGGCTCCTCCACACCTCGCGACCCAGAACACAGGCACCAGGATAAGCTCCGCTGACGTTCTTCCTCGCATCGCAGCTACCGTAGCCGATCCCGATGCCGCCAACGTCGATGCTCCGACTCGAGTTCCCGCTCTACCACACATCGCGCTTGGGACTCCTCTTGCGATTCACCGGCACTGGCGTGTTGTAGCTCCGGCTGCCAGGGCGAGTACAGGAGCAACACCTCGGACAGGTACCGATCTTCGCTGTCGAGGTCCCGGTCGCACGGAAGGCACTGTCACAGACACCATCGCTCTTGCCGCTCCTGCAGTACCGTACAGTCGTCGGTGACCTCAGCATCGGCACCCAGCCACCCATCTCCAAGTCGTGTGGTTCAGCGAGAACAAACTGCGCCGCCCGGCCACCAAGTCGGTCAGTGGCATGGGACACCGTGGCAAGGACAGTGGTGTCAATGGGCACCATGGCCACAGATGCCTGCCCAGGCCAGATCTCACTCGGTGGCCGGAATGTCCCAGGCTCCTTCGGCCTCCCCTCCTCGGGAGAGGGAAAAGTCAATAGGTCTCGAGCTGACAGCACCGTGCCCGGACTCTGACCTGGGTATCGACCCACAAGTACAGCCCGACGCCCTAGGCTCCGTGCTGGTCCCCTCGCCGGCACCGTCGCCCATCCCACAGGAGGACTTCAAGGCTCATCAAGAGCTCCTTAAGCAGGTGGTGTCCAGTCTCCAGTTCCGGGCTCAGGAGATGGAGGAGCCGTCTGATTCTCTTTTTAATGTGCTCTCGTTCTCGGCACCGGGCCGTGTGGCCCTGCCTCTCCACCAGGGGGTAGCCAACATCTCGACTACCCTGTGGCAAACCCCAGCTTCTTTGGCCCCCATCTCCAAGAAAGCGGAGAGGAAATACTTTGGTGCTGGCCAAGGACCATGAGTACCTGTATTCCCACCTGGCACCTAACTCCCTGGTGGTGGAATCGGTGAACCACCGGGAACCTCACGGTCAGCCCATGCCCACCCCGAAAGACAAGGATGCCAGGAGACTGGATACGTTTGGCAGGAAGGTTTATTCCTTGGCGAGTTTCTAGCTCAGGGTTGGCCAACCATCAAGCCCTACTGAGTCGGTATGACTTCAACTTATGGGGGTCCCTACCAAAGTTTGAACCTTTCCTCCTAGAGCGGGACAAAAAGGAGTTCAGTGCTCGGACCAAACAGATGTCCGCCTGCACGGGATGAAAGATTCCCGCACCACCCTGCAAACCTTTGGCCTGTACATCCCTCCGGCGAAGGACAAGCACAGGCAGCAAACTTCGGCTCCTCCTGCTAGGAGCAGATACGAGCCCCCGTCCAAGAGACCAAGGGAACAGAGGCGTAGGTCCCAACATCAGTCCTGCTCGGCCCAGTGGTCAGACCCCTCGAAGGGCAAAAGGCAGGAAAAGAGGCGGTTTTGACTCTTTGCAGGGGGCCACCAGGCCTGTTGCCAGGGAAACCCCCCAGTTAATAAAGTTTGTGTTCTGCAACCGCTTGTCTGCCTTCCGAGTGGATTGGTCCCGTATAATGTTGGACCAATGGGTCCTCAACACTATCACCAAGGGCTACATGTTGCAGTTCACCTCACCCACCCACCCCCCCACCACCACTACCCTCCGCCCCGGGTGAGCCTCGGGAACCCAGAGCATGCTCACCTCCTAGATCAGGAGGTGGCATGCCTCCTCCGTCTGGGGGCGGTGGAAAGGGTACCAGTAGAATTCCAGGGCAAGGGCTTCTACTCCCGGTATTTCCTGATCCCGAAGGCGAGAGGGTGGCTCTGACCCATCCTAGACCTACAGGATCTCAACAGTTTTATGGTTTTATGGTTTGCTACAGGTTCTGGATGGTATCCCTGGCCTCTATCATTCCCTCCCTGGACCCGGGGGATTGGTTCGTGGCCCTGGACCTCCAGGACACACATTTCCATATCCATATATTCGAGGGACACGGGCACTTCCTCAGATTCCTGGTCGGGGGGACCATTCATGGTCCTCCCGTTTGGCCTTTCCATGGACCCCAGGGTTTTTACCAAATGCATGGCAGTGGTAGCAGCCTACCTCTGGAGGAAAGGGGTGCAGATTTTCCCATACCTGGATGATTGGCTTCTCAAGGGCAACTCCTGGACCCAGGTGCAGGCCCAGTGGGACTTCTCCTGTCCACATGGGCAGATCTCGGCCTAGTGGTGAACGAGACCAAGTCTACGTTAGTTCCGGTTCATTAGAGGCCACAGCCTCTCTTCCCTGAAACAGGTTCAAGACCCTCAAAGGTCTCATTGCCTCGGTCACGGCCTTCCCTGTGACAACGGCGAGGGTGTGCCTTCAGATCCTCGGCCACATGGCGGCATGCACATACGTGGTTTGCCATGCCAGGCTCAGAATAAGGCCCCTCCAGCTCTGGCTAGCCTCCCAGTATTCCCAGGCCCGGGATGGGCTGGACAAGGTTGTCACAATACCATCCCAAGTAGTTGCTGCCCTGCAATGGTCATCCCTCCCGCGCAACATGCTGCAAGGGGTCCCCTTCCAAGAAACCTCCCCCTCACTAGACCTGGTGTCGGATGCTTCAGACCTGGGCTGGGGAGCCCATATAGGGAACATTCAAACCCAAGGGAGTTGGTCGGCCTCAGAATTGTCCCTACATATAAACGTCAGGGAGCTCAGGGCAATATGGTTGGCATGCGTAGCTTTCAGCGTGCACTTTCATGGGAAGGTGGTCAGAGTCCTCTCAGACAATACGGCGGCGATATATTACATCAACAGACAGGGAGGAACCCGCTCCTCAGCCCTATGCCTGGAAGCCCTGAGCCTATGGGAGTTCTGTATAGCCCACGATATCTCACTATGAGCCTTCCACCTACCCGGCGTCTGCAATGTGCGAGTTGATCACCTCAGCAGGGTTTTTTCCCACCGGTATGAGTAGTCACTCCATTGGGAGGAGGACTTGCAACTCTTCCGAGAGTGGGGAGTTCCCTGGGTTGACCTTTTTGCAACCGACCAGAACCGACGCTGCCCCCAGTTCCGCTCCAGGGGAGGGGCGGGAAGGGGGGCGATCTCGGACGCCTTCCTCCTTCAGTGGTCGGGCCAACTTTTCTATGCTTTCCCACCTTTCCCCCTGATAGGCAAAGTCCTGCAAAAAGTAAAAGCAGATAGGACGCAGGTCATCCTCATAGCCCCGGATTGGGCCCGTCAACACTGGTACGGGACCCTCCCGCAACTCTAAGCGGCTCCCCTGCGGAGGCTGCCACTTCGCCCAGATAGCCTCTCCCAGGAAGGGGGATGCCTCCTCCACCCCAACCTGGCCGTGCTTCACCTGACAGCATGGTTGCTCCGTGGTTAGATGAGGAGCAGGGGAGGTATTCGGAGAACGTCAAACGAGTTCTATTGGAAAGCAGAAAGCTGTCCACATGGGGGACGTACCTGGCCAAATGGTCCAGGTTCTCTAGGTGGGTGGGGGAAGCGGGGACCTGCTCCAACTCATCCTCGATTACCTCCTGTCACTTAGGACCCAAGGGCTAGCTCCTGCCTCCATCAGGGTGCATTTGGCAGCCATGTCGGCCTTCCACTCGCCGGTATAGGACCACTCGGTCTTTTCCCACAATGTGACCTCCCGCTTTCTAAAGGGCCTGGATTGTTCATTCCCGTATGCTAGGCCCCCCGTTCTGCAATGGGATCTAAACCTAGTGTTCTCCCGCCTCACGGGTCCTCCCTTTGAACCCTTGGCCACGTGTTCCTGGTCTCACCTGTCATGTAAGGTGTGACGGTACCTCCCATAAGGCTTTATGGGAGTATGACATAACTGGAATATGTTTTGTGGTGCCTGTGCCATGTAACATATCTCTGTAAAAGTTATGGTCTACTATATCTATTCATCCTATTTGTACACTTACATCATTTTTCTACTTGAGGTTAAGAATATGGGTTGTATACTTGCTTGGTTTCTAAGTAAGTTTTGTGAGGCATTTGGTCAGCTTCTTTAGGAAGGAATTCACAAGGATAAGTACCCAATCAGGAAGCACTTGGGGAGCAATGCATCTTGGAATGCTCCAATCCACATAAGAAGTCTTCCTGGAGACATACAAGATACCATGTGGACAATGGCTTCTGCCTGTAAAGACATGTATGGACATGTGACTTGCCCAGGTGACTCCAGAGCTCCATCTTGGACCTGGACTTGGCATAGGAGTGAGGAGGGGAGTCTCCACCCACAAGAAAAAGCCTATTTAAACCCGTGGGAGACCCCTCCATTTTGTCTTCAGCTGGCTAAAGAGAGAGCCACCCCACCCCCCAGGATACTTGGAAGAAACTGGAACAAAGGGGTGTGAGTGATTGCTGGACCCTGGCTAAAAGGAGATTAGTCTGTAAAAGGGAGCATTCTGGAACTGGTGAGGATCTCCTCTGTATTCAGTGTTTGATTAGACATAGATTTGCGCATTTTGTTTTATTTTGCTTGGTGTCTTACTTTGTTCTGTCTGTTACTACTTGGAACCACTTAAATCCTACTTTCTGTATTTAATAAAATCACTTTTTACTTATAAATTAACTCAGAGTATGTAATAATACCTGGGGGAGCAAACAACTGTGCATATCTCTCTATCACCACTAGATGGGTGGTGAAGCACTGGAATGGGTTACCTAGGGAGATGGTGGAATCTTCTTCCTTAGAGGTTTTTAAGGTCAGGCTTGACAAAGCCCTGGCTGGGATGATTTAGTTGGGAATTGGTCCTGCTTTGAGCAGGGGGTTGGACTAGATGACCTCCTGAGGTCCCTTCCAACCCTGCTATTCTATGATTCTATCAGCGTTATAGAGGGCGAACAATTTATGAGTTTACCCTGCATAAGCTTTATACAGGGTAAAACGGATTTATTTGGGTTTAGACCCCATTGGGAGTTGGGCATCTGAGTGCTAAAGACAAGCACACTTTTGTGAGCTGTTTTCAGGTAAACCTGCAGCTTTGGGGCGAGTAATTCAGACCCTGGGTCTTTGTTGGAGCAGACGGGAGTGTCTGGCTCAGCAAGACAGGGTGCTGGAGTCCTGAGCTGGGAGGGAAAACAGGGATAGTAGTAGTCTTGGCACATCAGGTGGCAGCTCTCAGGGGGGTTTCTGTGATCCAACCCATCACAGAAGGTAGCATTCCTTGTCGCTATCACGTCAGCCCGACGTGTCTCAGAGCTTAGGGCCTTGACCTCAGAACCCCCGTATACGGTCTTCCACAAGGATAAGGTCCAGCTTCTCCCACACCCTGCTTTTCTCCCGAAGGTGGTCTCTGCCTTCCATATGAATTAGGACATTTTCCTACCGGTACTCTGTCCTAAGCCCCATTCCTCCAACGAGGAACGCCACCTACACATGCTAGATGTGCGTAGGGCGCTGGCCTTCTACCTGGACCGAACCAGGCCGTTCCGGAAATCCTCATAGCTGTGCGTCGGCCGAACGTATTAGGTGACGACCAATTTCCACGCAGCGCCTTTCCCGCTGGATCACCTCGTGCATGTGCACGTGTTATGACCTAGCAGGGGTTCCCCCTATCGTTAAGGCGCATTCTACGACAGCTCAGGCCTCGTCGACCGCCTATGTAGCTCACGTCCCTATCCAGGACATATGTAGAACTGCCACGTGGTCCTCTGTCCACACATTTTCTTCGCATTATGTGATGATCTCCCAAGCACGGGATGACGCCAGGTTTGGTAGGGCAGTACTGCGTCTCAGAAACCCTTAAACGCCTACCCACCTCCATCAGATATAGCTTGGAGTCACCTACTGTGGAATACACATGAGCAATCACTCCAAAGAAGAAAGGACAGTTACCTGTTCCGTAACTGGCGTTCTTCGAGATGTGTTGCTCAGGTGTATTCCACATCCCGCCTTCCTTCTCCTCTGTCGGAGTTGTCTGGCAAGAAGGAACCGAGGGTGGGGGGAGTGCACAGCTCCCCTTATAGCGCGATATAGGGGTCGCAGCGGTGCTCCCCCCGTACGGGTACTGCTAAGGGGAAAACTTCTGGCACCGATGCCCGTGGCGAGCACGCACACCTACTGTGGAATACACCTGAGCAACACAGCTCGAAGAATGCCAGTTACGGAACAGGTAACTGTCCTTTTTGTGGAGAAACAAGCCAGATGTAGACTGGTACATCAATAATGTCTTGGCTTCCACATAGTCAAGGATTTGGACTCCCAGAGTGAGTTATTTTCTTGTTGGGAGAGGAATGAATGGCTACAGATACAGGAAGCTATATTTCTAGACTAACATATTGACAAGTACAATATGTACACCATTGAACAGGAATGTAGATGACAAAAGCAAATTGCTTGCTTATAACTCAGACGTAGAAACTCATTCAGAACTCCAGCCAAGAAGCTATGTCCAAGTATAGCCAGCAGTTTATCTATAAACACTGTGAAGATGCTGCTGTGTCTCTTTTAACCACACTGAAAGTCTCAGCATGAAAGATGCTCATTGGCCATCTGTACCACTGCAGCTAAAGGTTATGTACCACTCAATAATATCTTGAGCTTGGAGTGACTTCAAAGCCTTCCAAAAAATACCTGTTGCTGACACCAGTGGTCAGAAATGGGTTCAGCTGAACCAGTGCTGAATGTATCGTGTAGGTAAAGGGTAATTACTTAGTTTATTTAGTGCTGTTTTGGAAACTGTAGCTGAAACCTATTCTGAGCACAAGAAATGGGGGGGGGGGGGCGCGGGGACAGGGAAACAGCCCAGAAAGTAACTTTAGGAAAATGCATATTGAGGATGTGGATGTACTCTGATGGACCATCCTGGAAACTGTGACTCAGTCCGATCAAAGAAAATCTGGTAATAGGGTAGAGTATCAGCCACACATGCAAGCCCTAGGTCTATTTGAAGAGAAATGATTGAGAAAGAGTATTACATAGTTTGAGCAATATCTCATGGACCTATCACCCCTTACTTCCTCTGTGACAGTGTACATTGGTATAATATCTTAATACTACCCTCTGAGACAACATTTTGCTAATATATAGGCCAATCAAAATGACACAGATGGTGATATAAAATCTTTGGGGTAGTAAATAATAATGACAAAACAAGTTGTTCTAGAGTGGTCTAAATTGCCTGGTTAAATAATCACAAACCAAGAAAATGCATATTAATACAACCAAATGCAAAGTAGTACATCTGGGAACAAAGAACTTAGGTTATACCTAAAGGATGGGAGACAGTCTTGGAAAGTAGCGACTCAAAGGACTTGGGCATCATCATAGATAAGCAGCTCAGCATGAGCTCTCAGTGCAATGCTGTGGCAAAAAAGGCTAATGTGATCCTGGCATGTATAAAATGGGGAACATCACGTAGAAGTAGGGAAGCGATCTTGCCTCCATACATAGCATTAGTAAGAATACATTGTATCCTGTTCTGATGTCCACCCTTCAAGAGGATACGAAAATACTGGTGAGAGTTCAAAGGAGAGTCACAGTAGTTGCAAAACCAGCCATACAGTGTGAGGCTTAAGGAACTCAATATATTTAGTTTATCGAAGAGATGGTTAAGATGTGGCTTGGTCACTGTGTATAAGTGCTTACGCATGGAAAAATATATCTGATAGCGAGAGGGCTTTTCAACCTTGCTAACAAAGGCACAACAAGATCCAAGAGCTGGACGTTAAAGCTAGACAAATTCAGCTCTGAAATAAGTTGCAGTTTCCTGGCTGTGAGGGAACTTGAATATTGGAACAGCTTACCAGGTTGGTGGTAGACTCACCATGGCTTGGAGTCTTGAAGACGAGATTAGAATTTTTTTTTTATCAGATATGCTTTAATTGAGTTTCTTGGATAAATTGTATTGCCTGTGTGTGTGCAGGGGGTTGGGCTGGGTGGTCATGATGCTCCCTTCTGGCCTTAAAATCTGTGACTGGGTACCCCTGTTCATCCCGTTTTTTCCTGGGCAGTGGGGAGAACAGGATTGCCTGCAGCATGCTCTTAGCACTTGCAACTCTGCATTAAAGCAATAACCATAATTAAATCTCATGCCCCAAGGCTTCAGTTAATCGCCTGCAGAGGTCAGGAAGATTCTTAAATTCAATAATCTGGACATTCAGGATGTCCAAACAATTTCCAAGTTCCTCCACCCCACTGTCTGTCTCACATAATATTAATAAATTTCTTAATGGGTAGTCATGCAGGTTTTTAAAGATACTTCCAGCAGCCTGGATTTGATTTCAAATTCAGTAAGCCAGTTGTCAAGCTTTGTTTTTTTGTTTGTCAAGGTACTGTGGAGATCACCCAGGCACATAAGTAGAGAATCTGTACTCTGCTTATTGTACTCTCAACCACTTCTGCATTATTGTTTAGCAGATCAGCAGAGATTATTTCATCAGGAATAAAAGAGAGTTCTGTTTTAGTCTTAACCTCTTCAGCATCTCCTGCTGATTTTAAATTTTCTTTCGCAAATGTCTGCCTTCTTTCAGTCAAATGCAAAAAGGTGGCAGAATCTATAGCCACTTACAAACAAAAGTGCAAAACTAAATAGTTTGAGAGACAATAGAACAGAAATAACTGCTTATATCTGCTCATTTGTATCCCTCTGACTGGCTCATAAGAGTCATCCACAAGATCTCTTGATTCTGATGCAGATAAAAAAGAAAATTAACTGAAAGTTTGCAATCAGAACCTTTTCTTGTGCTTCATCAAAGTGTGCAACTTCACCCATTCTTCCCAGTCACATTTGAAGATATGAAAAATTCAAAATGCAGCATCTGTGGCGGTAAGAAGCTGGCCCAGGGTGCAGCTTCTTCTCAGAGCATCTGCTGTTTTACTTATGCCACATGAAATGCCTAACCCCTTGTTTTATTGTGCACCATAATTTCCTTGTCATATTGTTTCCAAAAAGCCATTGTGACAACCGTAATTATTTTACTACTTTTTTCTTTTGCAATGCAGTTCTTTTCTGTCTTGAATATTTTGGTATTCAGAAAGTTACAGCTATCCTGAATTCCCCTTCCTCTTAATTCTCTACCTGTGCTTCCTTACCCACTAACTCATAACTTTCATTTTTAAGTCTGCCTTTTTGACGTTTGTAAGGTATAACATTCCAGCAAGGGGCCATAGAACAGGACTGATGACCTCATGGGATCTCCTGGAAATCCAAGATGCTGTCTCTAAGCATCTTTTACAACTGGGGTCCCTGTTATAACCTCGGCCTTCATGCCCTTGGAGATTTTTTCAAATATTCCAGCATTTCGTCTTTTCGAACGGAGTTCGGATAGCACAGATTCATCACCCCATACAGTAATCAGATGCAGTACTTCCCGTTCGGTCCATGCTGGAGTTCTTTTGCGATTCTGGGACTCCATGGTCACCTGTGCTGATCAGCTCGCCACGCTGGCCAAACAGGAAATGAAATTCAAAAGTTCGCGGGGCTTTTCCTGTCTACCTGGTCAGTGCATCTGAGTTGAGAGTGCCGTCCAGAGCGGTCATAATGGAGCACTCTGGGATAGCTCCTGGAGGCCAGTACCATCTAATTGCCTCCACACTACCCCAAATTCGACCCAGTAGGATCGATTTCAGCGCTAATCCCCTCATCGGGGAGGAGTCCCAAAATCGATTTTAAGAGCCCTTTAAGTCGACAAAAATGGCTTTGTCGTGTGGACGGGTGCAGGGTTAAATCGATCTAACACTGCTAAATTCGACCTAAACTCATAGTGTAGATCAGGGCTAAGAAAACTGAAGAGTGACAAAGTTAAAAGGATTTAATATGCAATGTAAGGAAAAGATATAAGAATTATTAACAGACTTGGACAGACTCAAGTGCTCGTTAGAAAAAAATGCAGCCTCAGAAATCCAAGAAACTCTGGTGATCTAGAAAATAATTTGAAGTGATGGTAATGAAACAGAAATTGAGGAAGGGAACCTAGATAAACAAGATTATTTAGAAGAAGCTAACCAAGTAAGATCTCTTGATTCCCAGGCAGGATGATGAGCAGTTGATCATATTGCTGCAGTGTATAGATATTTGAAGTTTATTAAAAATGTGTCAGAATCCTCTAAAATAAATCCTTTAAAATAAAATTCCTCTAAAGGAAATTTCACATACAGCTGTCTTACAGGTACAGCAAGGGGAAGGTGGGAGGAAGATGGAACAAAATGCTACTCACCACCCTTTTGCCTGGCAAAGTGTGGTAAGATGGAGAGTGGAGGAGAAAGCAGAAGTAAAATTTTAAATAAATTAGAATGCTAAGCATATGTCATTATGGTAGTTAAGTCCTTATTAACATAAGCTAAATCATGTATTAGTTATAACATCCAGTGCAAGTCACAGTGATACTGTAAAGTAATGACCAAGAAAATTCAAGTGTGGTCAGGTCAATAGGAAAAAGTTACCTCAGACTGTTGACTATAAAGCCAAAAGCTTATAGTGATCCTAGATAGCAGAAAACAGAAGCGGCATTTCATCAAATTCAGTTAGATGGCCAAGATTGTCAAAAACACAGATTAGATACCATTCCCAAGTTTCCTGATGTTGACAGTAATCCTGATGGAACTGATGATCAAATGAAAATTAACACGCATTAAGATTATGTAATCCTTGCTTTTATAATTTAAATTATTTTTGCATTATTCTAAAACTACAAGTTTATAAACATCTTTATTATGAAAATTATTGCTAATTTATGGATAATGTAAAGACAACTGAGTGATCCTAAAGTTCTCTAGCGTAGATCTCCCCTCCGGTCTATGGTGTTATGATGTCCCCCCTTAATCTAGAGATGGGAGGGATATGCAAGGAACATAAGCTATCTCTGGATTTAGGCCTGTGAGTGACTTTGACCAAATGTATAACAAAGGTTACATAACATAAGAATGGCCCTACTGAGTCAGACCAAAGGTCCATCTAGCCCCGTATCCTGTCCTCCAACAGTGGCCGGTGCCCAGGTGCCCCAGAGGGAATGAACAGAACAGGTAATCATCAAGTGATCCATCCTCTTTCGCTCATTCCCAGCTTCTGTCAAACAGAGGCTAGGGACACCATTCCTGCCAATCCTGGCCAATAGCCATTGATGGACCTATCCTCCATGAACTTATCTAGTTCTTTTTTGAACCCTGTTAGGGTCTTGGCCTTCACAACATTCTTTGGCAAGGAGTTCCACAGGTTGACTGTGCTTTGTGTGAAGAAACACTTCCTTTTATTTGTTTTAAACCTGCTGCCTATTAATTTCTTTTGGTGACCCCTAGTTCTTGTTTTATGAGAAGTAATAAACAACACTTCCTTATCTACTTTCTCTACACAAGTCATGATTTTATAGACCTCAATCATATCTCCCCTTAGCCATCTCTTTTCCAAGCTGAAAAGTCCCATTCTTATTAATCTCTCCTCATATGGAAGTCATTCCATACCCCTAATTTTTGTTGCCCTTTTCTGAACCTTTTCCAGTATTCAAGATGTGGGCATACCGTGGATTTATATAGCGGCAACATGATACTTTCTGTCTTATTATCTATCCCTTTCTTAATTATTCCCAGCATTCTGTTCCCTTTTTTGATTGCCGCTGCACATTGAGTGGATGTTTTTAGAGAACTATCCACAGTGACTCCAAGAGCTTTCTTGAGTGATAACAGCTAATTTAGACCCCTTCATTTTATATGTATAGTTGGGATTATGCTTTCCAATGTGCATTACTTTGCATTTATCAGCATTAAATTTCATCTGCCATTTTGTTGCCCAGTCACCCAGTTTTGAGAAATCCTTTTGTAGCTCTTTGCAGTCTGCCTGGGTCTTAACTCTTTAGTAATTTTGTATCATCTGCAAATTTTGCCAGTTCACTGTTTACCCCTTTTTCCAGATCATTTATGAATATGTTGAATAGGACTGGTCCCAGAACAGACCCCTGGGGGACACCATTATTTACCTCTCTCCATTCTGAAAGCTGACCTATCTTTGTTTCCTATCTTTTAACCAATTACCAATCCATGAGACCACCTTCCCTCTTATCCCTTAGCAGCTTACTTTTGCATAAGAGCCTTTGGTGAAAGACTTTATCAAAGGCTTTCTGAAAATCTAAGTACACTATATCCACTGGATCCCCTTGGTCCACACGCTTGTTGATCCCCTCAAAGATCTAGTAGATTGGTGAGGCATGATTTTCCTTTACTAAAACCTGACTCTTGACTCTTCCTCAACAAATTATGTTCATCTGTATGTCTGACAATATTGTTCTTTATTATAGTTTCAACCAGTTTGCCCAGTACTGAAGTCAGGCTTACAGGCCTGTAATTGCCAGGATCACCTCTGGAGCCCTTTTTAAAAATTGGCATCACATTAGCTATCCTCCAGTCATCTGGTACAGAAGCTGATTTAAATGATAAGTTACAGACTACAGTTAGTAGTTCTGCAATTTCACATTTGAGTTGCTTCAGAACTCTTGGGTGAATACCATCTGCTCCTGATGACTTATTGCTGTTTAATTTATCAGTTTGTTCCAAAACCACCTCTAATGATACCTCAATCTGGGACAGTTCCTTAGATCTGTCACCTAAAAAGAATGGCTCAGGTTTGGAAATCTCCCTCACCTCCTCAACCATGAAGACCGATTCAAAGAATTCATTTAGTTTCTCCACAATGGCCTTATCGTCCTTGAGTGCTCCTTTAGCACCTTGATCATCCAGTGGCCCCACTGGTTGTGTAGCAGGCTTCTTGCTTCTGATGTACTTACAAAAAAAAAATTGCTATTACTTTGAGTCTTTGGCTAACTGTTCCTCAAATTCTTTTTTGGCCTTCCTAATTGTATTTTTACACTTCATTTGCCTGTGTTTATGCTCCTTTCTATTTTCCTCACTAGGATTTAACTTCCACTTTTTAAAGGTTAGCATTGCTAAGAGATGCTTAAAGGAGTTTTTTTGTACATAGGCAAAGGGTTATTAGGATAAAGGCTATATAGTTGTCCTAGTCACTACCCCACTTCTTAAACTATTTCCCCAGTGTCCGAATTAACTCACTGGCATGAGAATGTGTGGAAATGAGTGAATGCATACCCTTGAATAAGTTGTGAATTATATTTTAAACAATCAAGACATTTGAATCTGGGGCCTAAAGTGAAAGCTTACCTAACAGTTTCTTATCCCATGACAACTTCTTGGGTGCTGATTTCAAGAGACCTCTATTTGCAGTTAGTAATGATTTGGGTTACAATCCGTACATCCTGCCTGGAAATCTTCGATGTAACCCCAAAACAGAGGTGTCAAGTCATTAGTCCCTGATGATCTATAACATCCTGGAACTGCTAATTGAACAAGAGTATCCATTCGGGCAGAGTAGAGGAATCATTGATCCCTAGAAAAGATGCTTACCATTTGGAAAAAGGGAGGGGGGGACTTTCTCTCACACCAACAAGATACCTGAGCTATGTCCTGCTCTATTCCCTGGACTGGCCACCCAGGGAGGAGAAGTGAAGAGCACTGAAACAACTAAGCCAAGTTTGAGGTATAACTGAGAGAGGTAAAGATCACAGTTATTGTTTATATAGGGAGGGAAATATATTTAATATAATCCTTGTGAACAGCAAAGTTTAATGGGAGACAGGTAGCCTATCAAGGAGGCTACAAGGAAATTATTTTGAGTTGTACTTCTTTAAAATCAAGACAAAATAACAGCTGTTACTTTCAGCAGACTTTGAGTCATTTAATCAAGTTAAAGTAAAGGGATTCTCTCATCTACCTTTCTGTAAAACCTTAAGGAGGACTGTTTTTCTTTAACTTAGTATTATTTCATTACTAATTGGCGAACCAGATAAGTCAAACCATTGACTTATAAATTGTATTCCAACTGTAATATCAGTTTGACCATTGTAATGCATTTCTTGTAAATTGTCAGGAGAACCAACTTCACCTAGCTAATGGCATATTTCGCTTAAAGTAATATTTGTTCTATAACTTTCTGCTTAATCTTTTAATGTATAAAAGACATTCTGAAATGATTTATTTCCTAAATCTTCAACATTAAACAACTATGAAGGAGAAAAAAGTAAAATCCTTAAGTCATGTTTGAGCTCATTCTGTATTTTAGTAACTTAAACTACAGCCCTCTTACTTCTATATAGTTCATTCATGAATCACTTAAAATGATTTTCTGGGTGATCTGAGATTCAGGGATAATATGGTTTAGAGTGTTGGGTTTAATTTAGGATGCAGAAAGTTTATATTGTTGAGTAAGAATTCCTTTGCATGCTTTTTCCTTTATATTATCTATAAATGTTTTTCTTCAGTGCAGTTTATGCTCTCTGTAAATGGTTGTCTACAGTTGCATTTGTTTTAATAACACTGTGCTTTTTGTGCATGTCTAGCTTAGGTTTGGGGAGGGAGGGGTATGTTAGAATTAAAAATGAAATTAACTCTTAAATTTCTTAAGCCTGTGTCTGCAGTTAATGGTTTAAGGAACAGTAAAATGTATAAGAAGGGAAATAGCCTAACACAATTCTCTGTCTCAATCCTTCCCATACCAGCAGATGTCGCCTAGGGTACAAGTAAGGTTCTGCTGTCCTTGTGTATCCTGGGCAACTGTTTGCATCTCCTCTGTTATAAAGTCCCTTAAGTTTTTTCCTCACTGAGTATTTTTCAATAAAGAGATTCTAACATGATCTGCTTCAACACATGCCACTTTAACTATGTAAAAGATTTGGAAAACATCCTTTATACCTGAGTGTCCTAAATAAAAAAAATACTTATTCATTATGTTGTACTTTTTTCTTTATAGTCAACTTAGTTTTTTTTTTTTTAAATACATTTCTCCCCTGCCTCTCAATACCCCATCTTACGTTTTTACCTGTTCTCTCTCTCTCTCGTCTCTCAGTATCCCAGAGTTCCCTTTGAAACTTTGTCTGCTCAGCACCATTTGGTTCCCTCCACTCTCTCCCTCTTCTGGTAGTCTTCCCCATTTGCTACTCTAGGTCCTGCTTTTTTTCTTCTTCTTTTTTTTCTTGCTCCCCTCCCCCTCCCCCCCCCCCCCGAGCCCTTTATCTTTTCTTACTAGTTTAAAGCTTTCCTTGTTCGCCCTCCTGTCCTGGTACTCTGAAGACTGGCCTCCCACCTGTTCATATAAAGTCTGTTCAATCCATGCCACCACCTCTCCAACAGAAGGAAAATGAATGTTCTGTAAATCTGAATCTTTTCACTCTTCATCTACCAATTTACTTGCATGATCCTGTTGCTTACTGCTTCATTCATTTTTGGTATCGACAGAATCTATAAGAAGGCACAGCTATTGTCATCTGCTTCAGTTCTCAGCTAGGGAGAATTAGCCAACCTGAACATAAATCTTAGGTTTTTTTCCCCTTGATGTGCAGCCCATGGGTCTTTTCTCCCTCTCCTAGGAAATCAAGTGACTCTATTTATGTCTCTGATCATAAAGTAATTCATGTTAAGTTGAAGATCTGGAAGTGTAAAGCAAAGGGACTCATTCCACAATCTAATTCTCATTCTCACTCCTCCTAATCTCTTTCTAAATCTGTAATACTATTGATAAGACGTTTGTCCATTCAGTATGTCATAGCTTGAAATCATGGACAGTCATAAAGTAATAATTACCGCTCATTTCTCTTTTTTACAGTTTCCAAATAAAACAGTTGCACATGTTGCCTGCAATATGCTTAACATGCTGATTCATTATGTATATAGGCTTCAAATATACCAAGCTGATTCACCTTTAAAAATTATTCAAGTGAGTAATTACAAAATATTTTAAACAATTTGCAGTTTTCTAGGGATTTTAGGAAACCATATAATTGAAATTGAAGTAACTAATTTAAGATTGTGATGTGAATGTTTTTATAGATGTTAAGTATAAAGTGTGCTTTTAGTCAAATTAAGTTTGCTGCCTGCATGGATGCACTAGGTAGGTGGAGGAAGGCCTCTGTGGCATCTATTGCCTCCTTGCACACCTGCATGAAGCAGATATAATTTAGTCCCTAGAGTTCATTAGAGCAATAAAAATTGTTTTTACAAACAACAATCTAACTGGATGCTACAGTTTGTCATAATTTTAGAAGAATTTAGCCAAAGGTCTGTCACCGGGCAAATGTGATACAATACCATATTTAAGTTTAAAAGAACTGTAACTTTTAAAGAAAACTATTTATTTATTGTCCACAGATCCTGATAGCAACTGTTACTCATCTTCTACCCAATACAGAAGCTTCTTCTTATGAACAGGACAAAAGGGTAATTAGACATTAATCATGCTTTTTTTTATATGCTACTGTTATATAACTATGGAACTGCCAGTCATGGCTCTATGATTATGGTTGACTTTTGCCTTAAGGCTGGGATTCAGACTCTTTGTATGTAAAATATAGTATATTCTCCCCGAAATTACAGCATTTATTCTTTGAGAATAGAATGAGTTTTCTCAGAATTTACAAGTACAGTAACTGCTCACTTAAAGTCGTCCCCATTAACGTTGTTTCGTTGTTACATTGCTGACCAGTTAGGGAACGTGCTTGTTTAAAGTTGCGCAATGCTTCCTTATAACTTTGTTTGGCAGCCGCCTGCTTTGTCCACAGAAAGAGCAGCCCATTGGAGCTAGCTGGTGGGAGCTTGGAACCAGGGTGGACCGGCAGCCCCGCTATCAGCTCCCCACTCCCCTAAGTTCCCTGCCCAGCAGGCTATCAATTGCTGGCAGTTCAGCTGTCCCTCCCCCCACTGCCATGTGCTGCTCCTGCCCTCTGCCTTGGAGCTGCTCCCGGGAGCCTCCTGCTTGCTGTGTGGGGGGGAGGGAGGATAAGGGGGCTAATGTCAGGGTGTCCCCCTGCTCCTGCCCCTTCCCCCCTCCCCCCCCTCTTACCCCATCTCCATAGAGTAGGGTTACCATATTTAGTACCTCCGAAAGGAGGACACTTTAAAGGGGCCCCAGCCCCGCCCCCAGCTCCGCCCCCTCCCCAAAGTCTCCGCCCCCTCCCCTGCTTCCCGCGAACATTTGAGTCGCGGGAAGCCTGAAGCAGGTAAGGGGGGTGTGGGGGGAGA